>NC_092746.1:128547841-128636544 GCF_047496795.1 Chiloscyllium punctatum | reverse complement strand
GTGTGGGGGGGTGGGTGGTGAGGGTGGGGGGTGAGGATGCGGGGTGGGGGGGTGGGGGGTGTGGTGTGGGGGGTTGTGGGGGGTGAGGGTGTGGGGTGGGGTGGTGGGTGTGGGTGGTGAGGGGGGGGTGGGGGGTGAGGGGGGTGTGAGGGGTGAGGGGGGTGTGGGGAGGGGTGAGGGTGTGGGGTGGGGTGGTAGGGGGTGAGGGTGTGGGGTGGGGGGGGGTAGGGGGTGAGGGTGTGGGGGGGGTGAGGGTGGGGGGTGAGGGTGTGGGTGGGGGTGGGGTGAGGGGTGTAGGGTGAGGGTGTGGGGTGGGGGTGAGGGTGTGGGGTGGAGGGGGTGAGGGTGTGGGGTGGGGGGGGTGGGGGGTGAGGGTGGGGAGTTAGGGTGTGGGGGGTGGGGGGGTGGGGGGTGAGGGTGTGGGGTGGGGGGTGAGGGTGCGGGGTGGGGGGGTGGGGGGTGAGGGTGTGGGGTGGGGGGGTGAGGGTGTGGTGTGGGGGGTTGTGGGGGTGAGGGTGTGGTGGGGGGGTTGTGGGGGTGAGGGTGTGGGGTGGGGGGTGGGGAGTGAGGGGGGTGTGGGGGATGGGGGGTGGGGGGTATGTGGGGGGTGGGGTGAGGGTGTGGGGTGGGGGGGTGGGGGGTGAGGGTGTGGGGTGGGGGGGGTGAGTGTGTGGGGTGGGGGGGGGTGTGGGGGTGAGGGTGCGGGGTGGGGGGGGTGTGGGGTGAGGGTGTGGGGTTGTGGGGTGAGGGTGTGGGGTTGTGGGGTGAGGGTGTGGGGTTGTGGGGTGAGGGTGTGGGGTGGGGGGGTGGGGGGTGAGGGGTGGGGGGTGAGGGTGTGGGGTGTGGGGTGTGGGGTGTGGGGTGGGGGGTGAGGGTGTGGGGTGGGGTGGGGGGGTGGGGGTGAGGGGTGAGGGTGTGGGGTGGGGGGTGAGGGTGTGGGGTGAGGGTGTGGGGTGAGGGTGTGGGGTGAGGGTGTGGGGTGAGGGTGTGGGGTGAGGGGTGTGGGGTGAGGGTGTGGGGTGAGGGTGTGGGGTGAGGGTGTGGGGAGGTGGGGGGGTGGGGGGTGAGGGGGGGGGGTGGGCGGGTGGGGGGTGAGGGTGTGGGGTGGGCGGGTGGGGGGTGAGGGTGTGGGGTGGGGGGGTGGGGGGTGAGGGTGTGGGGTGGGGGGGTGGGGGGTGAGGGTGTGGGGTGGGGGGTGAGGGTGGAGGGGTGGGGGGTGAGGGGTGAGGGTGGAGGGGTGGGGGGGTGAGGGTGGAGGGGTGGGGGGTGGGGGGTGAGGGGTGATGGTGCAGGGGTGGGGGGGTGAGGGTGTGGGGTGGGGGGGTGGGGGGGTGAGGGTGTCGGGTGGGGGGTGGGGGGTGATGGTGTGGGGTGGGGGGGTGGGGCGTGAGGGTGTTGGGCGGTGGGGGGTGAGGGTGTGGGGTGGGGGGGTGGGGTGGTGAGGGTGGGGGGTGGGGGGGTGAGGGTGTGGGGTGGGGGGTGGGGGGGTGAGGGTGTGGGGTGGGGGGGGTGGGGGGGGTGAGGGTGGGGGGGGGGGGGGGGTGAGGGTGGGGGGGTGGGGGGGTGAGGGGGTGAGGGGTGAGGGTGTGGGGTGGGGGGGTGGGGGGGTGAGGGTGTGGTGTGGGGGGGGTGGGGGGTGAGGGGGTGGGGGTGAGGGTGTGGGGGTGAGGGTGTGGGGTGGGGGGGGTGGGGGGGTGAGGGTGGGGGGGGTGGGGGGTGAGGGGGTGAGGGGGTGAGGTGGGGGGGTGGGGGGTGAGGGTGTGGGGTGGGGGGGTGGGGGGTGAGGGTGTGGTGTGGGGGGGTGGGGGGTGAGGGGGTGGGGGTGAGGGTGAGGGGTGGGGGGGTGAAGGGGGTGATGGTGTGGGGTGGGGTGGTGGGTGGGGTGAGGGTGTGGGGGGGTGGGTGGGGTGAGGGGGGGTGGTGGGGGATGGGTGGGGTGAGGGTGTGGGGTGGGGGGTGAGGGTGTGGGGTGGGGGGGTGAGGGTGTGGGGTGGGGGGGTGAGGGTGTGGGGTGAGGGTGTGGGGTGGGGGAGGTGAGGGTGTGGGGTGGGGGGGGTGAGGGTGTGGGGTGGGGGGGGTGAGGGTGTGGGGTGGGGGGTGGGGGGTGGCGGGGTGAGGGTGTGGGGTGGGGGGGTGAGGGTGTGGGGGGGTGAGGGTGTGGGGTGGGAGGGTGAGGGGGTGGGTTGGGGGCGTGCGGGGTTGAGGGTGTGGGGTGAGTGGTGAGGGTGTGGGGTGGGGGGGTGAGGGGTGAGGGTGTGCGGTGGGGGGTGAGGGTGTGGGGTGGGGGGGGTGAGGGGTGGGGGGGTGGAGGGTGGGGGGGTGAGGGTGGGGGGTGGGAGGATGGGGTGAGGGTGGGGGGTGGGGGGTGGGGGGTGGGAGGATGGGGAGTGCGGGTGGGGGTGGGGGGGGTGAGGGGGTGGGGGGGTGAGGGGGTGGGGGGGCGGGGGTGAGGGTGGGGGGGTGGGTGGGGTGAGGGTGTGTGGTGGGGGATGGGTGGGGTGAGGGTGTGGGGTGGGGGGTGAGGGTGTGAGGTGGGGGGTGAGGGTGTGGGGTGGTGGGGTGAGGGTGTGGGGTGGGGGGGTGAGGGGTGGGGTGGGGGGGTGAGGGGTGGGGTGGTGAGGGGTGGGGTGGGGGGGTGATGGGGTGGGTGGGAGGGTGAGGGGGTGGGTTGGGGGCGTGCGGGGTTGAGGGTGTGGGGTGAGGGGTGAGGGTGTGGGGCGGGGGGGTGAGGGGTTAGGGTGTGGGGGGTGAGGGTGTGGGGTGGGGGGGTGAGGGGTGAGGGTGGGGGGTGGGGGGGTGGAGGGTGGGGGGGTGAGGGTGGGGGGGTGGGAGGATGGGGGGTGAGGGTGGGGGGTGGGGGGTGAGGGTGGGGGGTGGGGGGTGGGAGGTTGGGGGGTGCGGGTGGGGGTGGGGGGGGTGAGGGGGTGGGGGGCGGGGGTGAGGGTGGGGTGGGGGGTGAGGGTGTGGGGTGGGGGGGTATGGGGTGGGGGGGTGAGGGTGTGGGGTGGGGGGGTGGGGGGGTGAGGGTGTGGGGTGGGGGGGTGAGGGTGTGGGGTGGGGGGGTGGGGGGGTGAGGGTGTGGGGTGGGGGGGTGGGGGGGGTGAGGGGGTGGGGTGGGGGCGTGGGGGGGTGAGGGTGTGGGGTGGGGGGGTGGGGGGTGAGGGTGTGGGGTGGGGGGGTGAGGGTGTGGGGTGGGGGGGTGGGGGGTGAGGGTGTGGTGTGGGGGGGTGGGGGGTGAGGGGGTGGGGGGTGAGGGTGTGGGGTGGGGGGGTGAGGGTGTGGGGTGGGGGGGTGAGGGTGTGGGGTGGGGGGGGTGAAGCTGTGGGGTGGGGGGTGGGGGGTGGCGGGGTGAGGGTGGTGGGGGTGGGGGGGTGAGGATGTGGGGGGGTGAGGGTGTGGGTGTGGGGTGGGGGGGTGAGGGGTGAGGGTGTGGGGTGGGGGGGTGAGGGGTGAGGGTGTGGGGTGAGGGTGTGGGGTGAGGGGGTGGGGGGTGAGGGTGGGGGATGGGGGGTGGGGGGTGGGGGATGGGGGGTGGGGGGTGGGGGGGTGGGGGGTGAGGGTGGGGGGTGAGGGTGTGGGGTGGGGGGTGAGTGTGTGGGGTGGGGGGGTGAGGGGGGTGAGGGAGTGGGGGGGTGGGTGGGGTGAGGGTGTGAGGTGGGGGATGGGTGGGGTGAGGGTGTGGGGTGGGGGGTGAGGGTGTGAGGTGGGGGGTGAGGGTGTGGGGTGGTGGGGTGAGGGTGTGGGGTGGGGGGGGGTGAGGGGTGGGGTGGGGGGGTGAGGGGGTGGGTGGGAGGGTGAGGGGGTGGGGTGGGGGCGTGCGGGGTTGAGGGTGTGGGGTGAGGGGTGAGGGTGTGGTGTGGGGGGGTGAGGGGTGAGGGTGTGGGGTGGGGGGGGTGGGGGGTGAGGGTGTGGGGTGGGGGGGTGAGGGGTGAGGGTGGGGGGTGGGAGGATGGGGGGTGGGAGGATGGGGGGTGAGGGGGTGGGGGGGTGGGGGGGCGTGGGTGAGGGTGGGGGTGGGGTGGGGGGTGAGGGTGTGGGGTGGGGGGGGTATGGGGTGGGGGGGTGAGGGTGTGAGGTGGGGGGTGGGGGGGTGGGTGTGGGTGGGGGGTGGGGGGGGTGGGGGTGGGGGGGTGGGGGGTGGGGGGGTGGGGGGGTGGGGGGGTGGGGTGTGGGGTGGGGGGTGGGGTGGGGTGGGGGGTGGGTGGGGTGGGGTGTGGGGTGGGGGGTGGGGGGGGGTGGGGGTGGGAGGTTGGGGGGTGCGGGTGGGGGGTGGGGGGGGTGGGGGGGCGGGGGTGAGGGTGGGGGGGGGGGTGGGGTGAGGGTGTGTGGTGGGGGATGGGTGGGGTGAGGGTGTGGGGTGGGGGGTGAGGGTGTGAGGTGGGGGGTGAGGGTGTGGGGTGGGGGGGTGAGGGGTGGGGTGGGGGGGTGAGGGGTGGGGTGGTGGGGTGAGGGTGTGGGGTGGGGGGGTGAGGGGTGGGGTGGGGGGGGTGATGGGGTGGGTGGGAGGGTGAGGGGGTGGGGTGGGGGCATGCGGGGTTGAGGGTGTGGGGTGAGGGGTGAGGGTGTGGGGTGGGGGGGTGAGGGGTGAGGGTGTGGGGTGGGGGGGGTGAGGGGTGAGGGTGTGGGGTGGGGGGGTGAGGGGTGAGGGTGTGGGGTGGGGGGGTGGGGGGTGAGAGTGTGGGGTGGGGGGGTGAGGGGTGGGGTGGGGGGGTGAGGGGTGGGGTGGGGGGGTGATGGGGTGGGTGGGAGGGTGAGGGGGTGGGGTGGGGGCGTGCGGTGTTGAGGGTGTGGGGTGAGGGGTGAGGGTGTGGGGTGGGGGGGGTGAGTGGTGAGGGTGTGGGGTGGGGGGGTGAGGGGTGAGGGTGTGCGGTGGGGGGTGAGGGTGTGGGGTGGGGGGGTGAGGGGTGGGGGGGTGGAGGGTGGGGGGGTGAGGGTGGGGGGTGGGAGGATGGGGTGAGGGTGGGGGGTGGGGGGTGGGGGGTGGGAGGATGGGGAGTGCGGGTGGGGGTGGGGGGGGTGAGGGGGTGGGGGGGTGAGGGGGTGGGGGGGCGGGGGTGAGGGTGGGGGGGTGGGTGGGGTGAGGGTGTGTGGTGGGGGATGGGTGGGGTGAGGGTGTGGGGTGGGGGGTGAGGGTGTGAGGTGGGGGGTGAGGGTGTGGGGTGGTGGGTGTGGGGTGTGGGGGTGGGGGGGGTGAGGGGTGGGGTGGGGGGGTGAGGGGTGGGGTGGTGAGGGGTGGGGTGGGGGGGTGATGGGGTGGGTGGGAGGGTGAGGGGGTGGGTTGGGGGCGTGCGGGGTTGAGGGTGTGGGGTGAGGGGTGAGGGTGTGGGGCGGGGGGGTGAGGGGTGAGGGTGTGGGGGGTGAGGGTGTGGGGTGGGGGGGTGAGGGTGGGGGGTGGGGGGGTGGAGGGTGGGGGGGTGAGGGTGGGGGGGTGGGAGGATGGGGGGTGAGGGTGGGGGGTGGGGGGTGAGGGTGGGGGGTGGGGGGTGGGAGGTTGGGGGGTGCGGGTGGGGGTGGGGGGGGTGAGGGGGTGGGGGGCGGGGGTGAGGGTGGGGTGGGGGGTGAGGGTGTGGGGTGGGGGGGTATGGGGTGGGGGGGTGAGGGTGTGAGGGTGTGGGGTGGGGGGGTGGGGGGGTGAGGGGGTGGGGTGGGGGCGTGGGGGGGTGAGGGTGTGGGGTGGGGGGGTGGGGGCTGAGGGTGTGGGGTGGGGGGGTGAGGGTGTGGGGTGGGGGGGTGAGGGTGTGGGGTGGGGGGGTGGGGGGTGAGGGTGTGGTGTGGGGGGGGTGGGGGGTGAGGGGGTGGGGGGTGAGGGTGTGGGGTGGGGGGGTGAGGGTGTGGGGTGGGGGGGTGAGGGTGTGGGGTGGGGGGGGTGAAGCTGTGGGGTGGGGGGTGGGGGGTGGCGGGGTGAGGGTGTGGGGTGGGGGGGTGAGGATGTGGGGGGGTGAGGGTGTGGGTGTGGGGTGGGGGGGGTGAGGGGTGAGGGTGTGGGGTGGGGGGGTGAGGGGTGAGGGTGTGGGGTGAGGGTGTGGGGTGAGGGGGTGGGGGGTGAGGGTGGGGGATGGGGGGTGGGGGGTGGGGGATGGGGGGTGGGGGGTGGGGGGGTGGGGGGTGAGGGTGGGGGGTGAGGGTGTGGGGTGGGGGGTGAGTGTGTGGGGTGGGGGGGTGAGGGGGGTGAGGGAGTGGGGGGGTGGGTGGGGTGAGGGTGTGAGGTGGGGGATGGGTGGGGTGAGGGTGTGGGGTGGGGGGGTGAGGGTGTGAGGTGGGGGGTGAGGGTGTGGGGTGGTGGGGTGAGGGTGTGGGGTGGGGGGGGGTGAGGGGTGGGGTGGGGGGGTGAGGGGGTGGGTGGGAGGGTGAGGGGGTGGGGTGGGGGCGTGCGGGGTTGAGGGTGTGGGGTGAGGGGTGAGGGTGTGGTGTGGGGGGGTGAGGGGTGAGGGTGTGGGGTGGGGGGGGTGGGGGGTGAGGGTGTGGGGTGGGGGGGGTGAGGGGTGAGGGTGGGGGGGTGGGAGGATGGGGGGTGGGAGGATGGGGGGGTGAGGGGGTGGGGGGGTGGGGGGGCGTGGGTGAGGGTGGGGGGTGGGGTGGGGGGTGAGGGTGTGGGGTGGGGGGGTATGGGGTGGGGGGGTGAGGGTGTGAGGTGGGGGGGTGGGGGGGTGAGGGTGTGGGGTGGGGGGTGGGGGGGTGAGGGTGTGGGGTGGGGGGGGTGGGGGGGTGAGGGTGTGGGGTGGGGGGGGTGAGGGTGTGTGGTGGGGGATGGGTGGGGTGAGGGTGTGGGGTGGGGGGTGAGGGTGTGAGGTGGGGGGGTGAGGGTGTGGGGTGGGGGGGTGAGGGTGTGGGGTGGGGGGGTGAGGGGTGGGGTGGTGGGGTGAGGGTGTGGGGTGGGGGGGTGAGGGGTGGGGTGGGGGGTTGAGGGGTGGGGTGGGGGGGTGATGGGGTGGGTGGGAGGGTGAGGGGGTGGGGTGGGGGCATGCGGGGTTGAGGGTGTGGGGTGAGGGGTGAGGGTGTGGGGTGGGGGGGTGAGGGGTGAGGGTGTGGGGTGGGGGGGTGAGGGGTGAGGGTGTGGGGTGGGGGGGTGAGGGGTGAGGGTGTGGGGTGGGGGGGTGAGGGGTGAGGGTGTGGGGTGGGGGGGTGGGGGGTGAGAGTGTGGGGTGGGGGGGTGAGGGGTGGGGTGGGGGGGTGAGGGGTGGGGTGGGGGGGTGATGGGGTGGGTGGGAGGGTGAGGGGGTGGGGTGGGGGCGTGCGGTGTTGAGGGTGTGGGGTGAGGGGTGAGGGTGTGGGGGTGGGGGGGGTGAGGGGTGAGGGTGTGGGGTGGGGGGGTGAGGGGTGAGGGTGTGGGGTGGGGGGTGAGAGTGTGGGGTGGGGGGTGAGGTGTGAGGGTGGGGGGGTGGAGGGTGGGGGGGTGAGGGTGGGGGGGTGAGGGTGGGGGGTGCGAGGATGGGGGGTGAGGGTGGGGGGTGGGTGGTGAGGGTGGGGGGTGGGGGGTGGGAGGTTGGGGGGTGCGGGTGGGGGTGGGGGGGGTGAGGGGGTGGGGGGGCGGGGGTGAGGGTGGGGGGTGGGGGTGGGGTGGGGGGTGAGGGTGGGGGGTGGGGGTGGGGTGAGGGTGTGAGGTGGGGGGGTGAGGGTGTGGGGGGGTGAGGGTGTGGGGTGGGGGGTGGGGGGGTGGGCGTGAGGGTGTGGGGTGGGGGAGTGGCGGGGTGGGGGGGTGAGGGTCGGGTGTGGGGGGGTGGGGTGGGGGGGTGAGGGTGCGGGGTGGGGGGTGAGGGTCGGGTGTGGGGGGGTGGGTGGTGAGGGTGGGGGGTGGGGGGGTGGGGGGGGTGGGGGGTGAGGATGCGGGGTGGGGGGGTGGGGGTGTGTGGTGTGGGGGATGTGGGGGTGAGGGTGTGGGGTGGGGGGGTGGGGGGTGAGGGGGGGTGAGGGGGGTGTGGGGGGTGGGGGGTGAGGGGGGGTGTGGGGGGGGGGGTGAGGGTGTGGGGTGGGGGGGTCTGGGGTGAGGGTGTGGGGTGGGGGGGTAGGGGGTGAGGGTGTGGGGTGGGGGTGAGGGTGTGGGGTGGGGGGGGGAGGGTTTGGGGGGTGGGGGGTGAGGGTGTGGGGTGGGGGGGTGAGGGTGTGGGGTGGGGGGGTGAGGGTGTGGGGTGGGGGGGGTGAGGGTGTGGGGTGGGGGGGGTGAGGGTGTGGGGTGGGGGGGTGAGGGTGTGGGGTGGGGGGGTGAGGGTGTGGGGTGGGGGGGGGTGAGGGTGTGGGGTGGGGGGGGGTGAGGGTGTGGGGTGGGGGGGGTGAGGGTGTGGGGTGGGGGGGGTGAGGGTGTGGGGTGGGGGGGTGGGGGGTGAGGGTGTGGGGGCTGAGGGTGCGGGGTGGGGGGTGGCGGGGTGAGGATGTAGGGGGGGTGAGGGTGTGGGGGTGGGGGGTGGGGGGTGAGGGTGTGGGTGTGGGGTGGGGAGGTGAGGGTGTGGGTGTGGGGTGGGGAGGGGTGAGGGTGTGGGGTGGGGGGTGAGGGGTGAGGGTGAGGGGTGAGGGTGTGGGGTGGTGGGGTGGGGGTGAGGGTGTGGGGTGGTGGGGTGGGGGGTGAGGGTGTGGCGTGGGGGGGTGGGGGGTGTGGCGTGGGGGGGTGGGGGGTGAGGGTGGGGGGGTGGGTGGGGGTGGGGTTGGGGGGTGCGGGGTGAGGGCGTGGGGGTGAGTGTGTGGGGTGGGGGGGTGAGGGGGGTGAGGGGGTGGGGGGGGTGAGGGTGTGGGGGGGTGGTGGGGTGAGGGTGTGTGGTGGGGGATGGGTGGGGTGAGGGTGTGGGGTGGGGGGTGAGGGTGTGGGGTGGTGGGGTGAGGGTGTGGGGTGGGGGGGTGAGGGGTGGGGTAGGAGGGTGAGGGGTGGGGTGGGGGGGTGAGGGGTGGGGGGGGTGAGGGGTGGGGTGGGGGGGTGGGGGAGTGAGGGGGTGGGTGGGAGGGTGAGGGGGTGGGGTGGGGGCGTGCGGGGTTGTGGGTGTGGGGTGAGGGGTGAGGGGTGAGGGCTTGGGGTGGGGGGGTGGGGTGAGGGGTGAGGGGTGAGGGCTTGGGGTGGGGGGGTGGGGTGGCGGCGTGAGGGGGTGAGGGTGTGGGTTGGGGGGAGTGACGGTGTGTGGTGGGGGAGTGAGGGTGGGGGGTTGCGGGGTGAGGGTGTGGCGGGTGAGGGTGTGGGGTTGGGGGGGTGAGGGTGTGGGGGGGTGTGGGGGTTGAGAGTGTGGGGTGTGACGGTGCGGGGCGATTATGGGGGGGGTGAGGGTGTGGGGGGGTTGTGGGGGGAGGGTGTGGGGTGGGTTTGTGGGGTGCGAGGGTGTGTGGGGTGTGGGGGGGTTGTGGGGGGAGGGTGTGGGGTGGGTTTGTGGGGTGCGAGGGTGTGGGGGGTGTGGGGGGGTTGTGGGGCGTCAGGGTGTGGGGAGGTGTGTGGGGGTGTGGGGGGTGTGAGGAGGTGAGGGTGAGGGGGGTGTGTGTGGGGTGGAGGGGTGTGGGGGGGGATGTGGGGGGGGGATGTGGGGGGGGGGATGTGGGGGGGGGGATGTGGGGGGGGGGATGTGGGGGGGGATGTGGGGGGGATGTGGGGGGGGTGAGGGGTGTTTGGGGGGTCTGGGGGGTGGGGGGGTGAGGGTGTTGGGGGTCTGGAGGGGATTGTGGGGGGGTGTGGGTGTGGGGGGTTTGTGTGGGGGTTGAAGGGGTGGGGGTGAGGGGGGTCTGGGGGGGTTGTGTGGGGGGGGGTGAGGGTGTGGGGTGGGTTTGTGCGGTGCGAGGGTGTGGGGGGTGTGGGGGGGGTGAGGGTGTGGGGGGTGAGGGTGTGGGGGGGTGAGGGTGTGGGGGGTGAGGGTGTGGGGGGGTGAGGGTGTGGGGGGTGAGGGTGTGGGGGGTGTGGGGGGGTTGTGGGGGGTGTGGGGGGGTGAGGGTGTGGGGGGTGAGGGTGTGGGGGGGTGAGGGTGTGGGGGGTGTGGGGGGGTTGTGGGGCATCAGGGTGTGGGGGGTGTGAGGAGGTGAGGGTGAGGGGGGTGTGTGTGGGGTGGAGGGGTATGGGGGGGATGTGGGGGGGGTGAGGGGTGTGTGGGGGGTCTGGGGGGTGGGGGTGAGGGTGTTGGGGGTCTGGAGGGGATTGTGGGGGGGTGTGGGTGTGGGGGGTTTGTGTGGGGGTTGAAGGGGTGGGGGTGAGGGGGGTCTGGGGGGGTTGTGTGGGGGGGGGTGAGGGTGTGGGGAGGTGAGGGTGAGGGGGGGGGTGTGTGGGGTGGAGGGGTGTGGGGGGGGATGTGGGGGGGGTGAGGGGTGTGGGGGTGTTAGGGTGTGTGGGGTAAGGGGGGTGTTGGGGGGTCTGGGGGGATTGTGGGGGGGGGTGAGGGTGAGGGGGGTGAAGGGGGGGGCATTGTGGGGGTGAGGGTGGTGCCTGCTCCTTCCCCCCCCCGCCCCCCGCCCCTGGGGTCCGACGCCCGCGGACTCTCCTGCCGCTTGTGAGCGAGCGGCTACTGGACGGAAGCAGGGAACCTGAGCCCGAGGCTCGGGCCTAGCGCGGGCCGAGCCACACAGTAACCCACCGCGGCCCACCTGACTCTGCGAGTCCACCAGGAGCCTCGGGCCTAGCGCGCTTTACCTGTACCGCTCTCTCGGCTTCTCGGACAATGAATATGGCGGCGGCGGCGCTGTCAGGCGGCTCCTTCCGCAGCGAGGCCCCGCAGGGGTTAATCCCCGTCCGAAACCGCGATCCGCTTCGACAGGGCAGGCGGCGGACACCGTAGGCGATGGGGCTGAGGGGTTTCTGGGAACTGTAGTTTGGTTCCATGACGCTCTCCGAAGGGAATGATAGGCTTAACTACAACTCCCAGCTGACAACGCTCTAAGGACAGTGAAGGAGCTGCCTGGGAGGCATTGTGGGAGATGTAGTTTAACACGCGTTAGGGTGTGTGTTGAGGAAGGCAAAGTTAAAAATCACACAACACCAGATTATAGTCCAGCAGTTTATTTGGAAGCATTAGCTTTCAGGGCGCTGCTCCTTCATCAGGTTGTGGAGCATAACACCATAAGGCACAGATATAAATCTTGTAAATTACAGTTTGAAGTAAAACCAGTCTGGCTCAAGATTGGGATACAGACAGAATCAAACCTCACACCTTTTAAGCACTGTCTGAGCTGAAATTTCATCTTTTGTTATAGACCTTAAAACCTTCAGTTATCTCAAGAAGGTGGCTTTGAGACTGGCTGTAATGCAACGAGGGGTACCTCGGGTTTCAAGAGCTCAATTGTGTTAGGGGATTCTCTAGTCCAAGGTACAAACAGATGTTTCTGTGGCCAGCAGCGAGAAAGCAGAATAGGGTGTTGCTTCTCTGGTGCCAGGATCAAGGGTGTCTCAGAGAGGGTGCAGAGTATTTTCAAGGGGGAGAGCAAGAGGTCATTGTCCACACTGGAACCAACAACATAGAAAGGGAAAAGATTCTGAAGGGTGATTACAGAGAGTTAGACAGGAATTTAAAAAGGAGGTCCTTGAGAGTAGTAATATCTGGAATATTCCTGGTGCTACAAGCTGGTGGGGGGGGTGGGAACCCAGGGAGATAGTGAGGAAAGAGATCAATCTGAGACTGGTACACTTGAGTACAGAAGCGAGTCAAACAGTCTGAGCAGGCAGGGACAAGGTAGGACTAATAAATTAAACTGCATTTATTTCAATACAAGGGACCTAACGGGGAAGGCAGATGAACTCAGGGCATGGTTAGGAACGTGGGACTGGGATATCCTAGCAATTACAGAAACAGGCTCAGGGATGGGCAGGACTGGCAGCTTAATGTTCCAGGATACAAATGCTTCAGGAAGGACAGAAAGGGAGGCAAGAGAGGATGGGGAGTGGCGTTTTTGATAAGAGATAGCATTACAGCTGTGCTGAGGGAGGATATCCTCGGAAATACATCCAGGGAAGTTATTTGGGTGGAACTGAGAAATAAGAAAGGGATAATCACCATACTGGGATTGTATTATAGACGCCCCAATAATCAGAGGGAAATTTAGAAACAAATTTGTAAGGAGATCTCAGCTATCTGTAAGAATAATAGGGTGGTTATGGTAGGGGGTTTTTAACTTTCCAAACATAGACTGGGACTGCCATAGTGTTAAGGGCTTAGATGGAGAGGAATTTGTACAAGAAAGTTTTCTGATTCAGTATGTGGATGTACCTACTCGAGAAGGTGCAAAGCTTGACCTACTCTTGGGAAATAAAGCAGGACAGGTGACTGAGGTGTCAGTGGGTCAGCACTTTGGGGCCAGTGACCATAATTCTATTAGATTTAAAATAGTGATGGAAAAGGTTAGACCAGATCTAAAAGTTGAAGTTCTAATTTGGAGAAAGGCCAATTTTGACAGAATCAGGCAAGAACTTTCAAAAGCTGATTGGGGACAGATGTTCGCAGGGAAAGGGACGGCTGGAAAATGGGAAGCCTTCAGAAATGAGATAAAGAGAATCCAGAGAAAGTATATTCCTGTCAGGGTGAAAGGAAAGGCTGGTAGGTGTAGGGAATGCTGGATGACTAAAGAAATTGAGGGTTTGGTTAAGAAAAAGAAGGAAGCATATGTAAGGTATAGACAGGATAGATCGAGTGAATCCTTAGAAGAGTATAAAGGCAGTAAGAGTATACTTAAGAGGGAAATCAGAAGGGCAAAAAGGGGACATGAGATAGCTTTGGCAAATAGAATTAAGAAGAATTAAAAACCAAAGGGTTTTTACAAATATATTAAGGACAAAAGGGTAACTAGGGAGAGAATAGGGCCCCTCAAAGATCAGCAAGGCATCCTTCGTGTGGAGTTGCAGAAAATGGGGGGATACTAAATGAATATTTTGCATCAGTATTTACTGTGGAAAAGGATATGGAAGATATAGAATGTAAGGAAATAGATGGTGACATCTTGCAAAATGACCATAATACAGAGGAGGATGTCTTGAATGCGCTGGATGTCTTGAATGTGCTGGATGTCTTGAAACAGGTAAAGATGGATAAATCCCTAGGACCTGATCAGGTGTACCCTAGAACTCTGTGGGAAGCTAGAGAAGTAATTGCTGGGCCTCTTGCTGAGATATTTGTATAATCGATACTCACAGGTGAGGTGCCGGAAGACTGGAGATTGGATAATGTGGTGCCACTGTTTAAGAAGGGTGGTAAGGACAAGCCAGGGAACTATAGACCAGTGAGCCTGACGTCGGTGGTGGGCAAGTTGTTGGAGGGAATCCTGAGGGACAGGATGTACATGTATTTGGAAAGGCAAGGACTGATTAGGGATAGTCAACATGGTTTTGTGCGTGGGAAATCATATCTCACAAACTTGATTGAGTTTTTTTTGAAGAAGTAACAAAGAAGATTGATGAGGGCAGAGTGGTGGACGTGATCTATGTGGACTTTAAAAAGGCGTGCAATGAGATTCCCCATGGGAAACTGGTTAGGAAGGTTAGATCTCACAGAATACAGGGAGAACTAGCCATTTGGATATAGAACTGGCTCAAAGGTAGAAGACAGAGGGTGGTGGTGGAGGGTTGTTTTTCAGACTGGAAGCCTGTGACCAGTGGAGTGCCACAAGGATCGGTGATGGGTCCTCTACTTTTTGTCATTTACATGAATGATTTGGCTGTGAGCATAAGAGGTACAGTTAGTAAGTTTGCAGAAGACACCAAAATTGGAGATGTAGTGGACAGCGAAGAGAGTTACCTCAGATTACAACAGGATCTTGACCAGATGGGCCAATGAGCTGAGAAATGGCAGATGGAGTTTAATTCAGATAAATGCGAGGTGCTATATTTTGGGAAAGCAAATCTTAGCAGGACTTATACACTTAATGGTAAGGTCCTAGGGAGTGTTGCTGACATCACGTACCCTTGCACCTGGGAGGCAACATACCAAACGTGAGTCTCTCTCGTTCCCACAAAACCGCCTATCTGTGCCCCGAACTATCGAGTCCCCAATTATTATTGCTCTGCTCTTCTCCACCCTTCCCTTCTGAGTAGCGGGGACAGGCTCCGTGCCAGAGGCCTGAGCCCCGTTACTTACCCCTGGTAAGTCGTCCCCCCCACAAGTATCCAAAACGGTATACTTGTTCTTGAGGATTGGCTGTTGCAGGTTCCAGGGTTTAAATGTTTTAGTAGGGTCAGAGGTGGGGGTAAAAGAGGGGGGGGTGTGGCTTTGCTTGTCAAAGATAGTATTACAGCGGTGGAAAGGAAGATGGATGAAGATTTGCCATCTGAGGTAGTTTGGGTTGAGGTTAGGAATAGGAGAGGTGAGGTCACCCTGTTAGGAGTCTTTTACAGGCCTCCTAATAGTCCTAGAATCGTTGAAGAAAGGATTGCGAAGATGATTCAGGAGAAGAGTGACAGTAATAGGGTGATTGTTATGGGAGACTTTAACTTTCCTGATATTGATTGGGAAAGCTATAGCTCAAGTTCGTTAGATGGGTCAGTGTTTGTGCAATGTGTGCAGGAGAGTTTCCTGACACAATATGTAGATAAGCCAACAAGAGGTGAGGCCATACTGGATTTGGTTCTGGGTAACGAACCAGGCCAGGTATTAGAACTAGAGGTAGGTGAGCACTTTGGGGACAGTGACCACAATTCGGTGATTTTTAGTCTCGTGATGGAGAGGGATAAGTGTGTACTACAGGGCAAGAGTTATAGCTGGGGGCAGGGAAATTATGATGCGTTGAGGCATGACTTAGGATGTGTGGATTGGAAAAGTAGATTCCAAGGCAAGAGCGTAATTGATATGTGGAACTTGTTCAAGGAGCAACTATTGAGTGTCCTTGATAAGTACGTACCTATCAGGCAGGGAGGAAAGGGTCGTGTGAAGGAGCCGTGGTTTAATAAGGAGTTGGAATCCCTTGTTAAATGGAAGAGGGCGGCCTTTGTAAAGATGAGGCGTGAAGGTTCAATAGGGGCGATTGAGAGTTATAAGGTAGCCCGGAAGGACCTGAAGAGAGAGCTAAGAGCAGCAAGGAGGGGACATGAAAGGTCCTTAGTTGGTAGGATTAGGGAAAACCCTAAGGCTTTCTATAGGTATGTTAGGAATAAAAGAATGACTAGGGAAGGAATAGGTCCAATCAAGGATAGTAATGGGAAGTTGCGTGTGGAGGCTGAAGAGATTGGGGAGGCGCTGAATGAATACTTTTCGTCAGTATTCACTCAGGAACAGGACATTGTTGTCGATATGAATACTGAGGCACGAATAAGTAGAATGGATGGCTTTGAGATATGTAGAGAAGAGGTGTTGGAAATTCTGGCAAGGGTGAAAATAGATAAGTCCCCTGGGCCTGATTGCATTTATCCTAGGATTCTCTGGGAAGCAAGGGAGGAGATTGCAGAGCCATTGGCCTTGATTTTTGTGTCCTCTTTGTCTACAGGAGTAGTGCCAGAGGACTGGAGGCTAGCAAACGTGGTTCCCTTGTTCAAGAAGGGGAGTAGGGATAATCCTAGTAACTATAGGCCAGTGAGTCTCACTTCTGTTGTGGGCAAAGTCTTAGAGAGAATTATAAGGGATAGGATTTATGCACATCTGGATAAGAATGATGTGATCAAGGATAGTCAGCATGGTTTTGTGAAGGGCAGGTCGTGCCTCACAAACCTTATTGAATTCTTTGAGAAGGTGACGAAGGAGGTAGATGAGGGGAAAGCGGTAGATGTAGTATATATGGATTTTAGTAAGGCGTTTGATAAGGTCCCCCATGGTAGGCTACTGCAGAAAATACAGAGATATGGCATTGAGGGTGAGTTGGAGGTTTGGATTAGGAATTGGCTCTCTGGAAGAAGACAGAGGGTAGTAGTTGATGGCAAAGATTCATCTTGGAGTGCCGTCACTAGTGGTGTTCCGCAAGGATCTGTTTTGGGACCATTGCTGTTTGTCATTTTTATAAATGACCTGGAGGAAGGGTTAGAAGGTTGGGTGAGCAAGTTTGCGGATGATACGAAAGTCGGAGGAGTTGTAGATAGTGAGGAAGGATATGGCAGGTTACAGCGGGATATAGAGAAGCTGCAGAGCTGGGCAGAAAGGTGGCAAATGGAGTTCAATGTAGCTAAGTGTGAAGTGATTCACTTTGGTAAGAGTAATAAAAAGATGGATTACTGGGCTAATGGTAGACTACTTGGTAGTGTGGAAGAGCAGAGGGATCTTGGTGTCCATGTACACAGATCTCTGAAAGTTGCCACCCAGGTAAATAGTGCAGTGAAGAAGGCATATGGCGTACTGGCTTTTATTGGTAGAGGAATTGAGTTCCGGAGTCCTGAGGTCATGCTGCAGTTGTATAAGACTCTGGTGCGGCCGCTTCTGGAATATTGTGTGCAGTTTTGGTCGCCATACTATAGGAAGGACGTGGAGGCACTGGAACGGGTGCAGAGGAAGTTTACCAGGATGTTGCCTGGTATGGTAGGAAGATCCTATGAGGAAAGGCTGAGGCACTTGGGGTTGTTTTCTTTGGAGAAAAGAAGGTTTAGGGGTGATTTGATAGAGGTGTACAAGATGATTAGGGGGTTAGATAGGGTTGACAGTGAGAACCTTTTTCCGCGTATGGAGTCAGCTATTACAAGGGGGCATAGCTTTAAATTAAGGGGGGGTAGATATAGGACTGATGTTAGGGGTAGGTTCTTCACTCAGCGAGTCGTAAGATCATGGAATGCCCTGCCAGTAGCAGTAGTGGACTCTCCCTCTTTATGGGTATTTAAGCGGGCATTGGATAGGTATATGGAGGATAGTGGGTTAGTGTAGGTTAGGTGGGCTTTGATCGGCGCAACATCGAGGGCCGAAGGGCCTGTACTGCGCTGTATTGTTCTATGTTCTATGTTCTATGTTAAAGAGACCTTGGAGTGCAGGTTCATAGCTCCTTGAAAGTAGAGTCGCAGACAGATAGGATAGTGAAGAAGGCATTTGGTATGCTTTCTTTTATTGGTCAGAGTATTGAGTACAGGAGTTGGGAGGTCATGTTGCGGCTGTACAGGACATTGGTTAGGCTACTATTGGAATATTGCGTGCAATTCTGAGTCTCTCTCCTATCAGAAAGATGTTGTGAAACCTGAAAGAGTTCCGAAAAGATTTACAAGGATGTTGTCAATGTTGGAGGATTTGAGCTACAGGGAGAGATTGAACAGGCTGGGCCTGTTTTCTCTGGAGCATCGGAGGTTGAGGGGTGACCTTATAGAGGTTTACAAAATCATGAGGGGCATGGATAGGATAAATAGGCAAAGTCTTTTCCCTGGGGTAGGGGAGTCCAGAACTAGAGGGCATAGGTTTAGGGTGAGAGGGGAAAGATATAAAAGAGACCTAAGGGGCAACTATTTCACACAGAGAGTGGTACGTGTATGGAAAGCTGGCAGAGGAAGTGATGGAGGCTGGTACAATTGCAACATTTAAAAGGCATCTGGATGGGTATATGAATAGGAAGGGTTTAGAGGGATATGGGGCAAGTGCTGGCAAATGGGACTAAATTAGTTTAGGATATCTGGTCGGCATGGACGAGTTGGACCAAAGAGTATGTTTCCATGCTATACATCTCTATGACTCTATATGTTAGTAACATCTCTCAACAGGTTGATGAGAAAATATCAGTTCAGGCCCTGACACCAGATGGACTACCCCTCAGATTTCTGAAGGAAATAGCTGAGGAGTTTGTGGAATGTTTCCTGAATCATGGAGTCAGGGAGGGTCCCAGAGGACTGGAAAATGGCTGATGTAACACCCCTGTTTAAGGCACAGGGCAGGAAACTACATTTCGGTTAACCTGGCATTGGACATTGGTAAGATTTCAATCAGTTATTAAGAATGAAATTGCAGAGTCCTTGGAATTGCACAGAGCCAGCACAGCTTCATCAAGACAAATCTGTTTGAATTCTTCAAGGAGGGAACAAGCAAGTCAGGAGAAAGTGAGGACTGCAGATGCTGGAGAGTCAGAGTCGAAAAATGTAGTGCTGGAAAAGCACAGCAGGTCAGGCAGCACCCGAGGAGAGTCAAAGTTTTGGGCATAAGCCCTTCATCAGCAATGTGGGGATGTGGAAGGGGGCTGAGACAGAAATAGTAGGGTGCAGGGAAGGTAGCTGGGAAGGTTATAGGAGTGGACGGTGCAGTGGATAGATGGGAAGGAAGATGGACAGGCAGGACAGTTCAAGAGGGCGGTACAAGTTGGAGGGTTGGACCTGGGATGAGGTGAGGTGAGGGGAGGGGAGGTGAGGAAATGGGTGAAGTCGACATTGATTCCGTGTGATTGGAGTGTCCCAAAGCAGAAGCTGAGGCATTCTTCTTCTAGGCGTCGGGTAGAATCCCTAGAGTATGGAAACAGGCCCTTTGACCCAGTGATAGGCAACATGGTTTTGTGCAGGGGAGATTGTGCCTTACCAACTTAATAGAGTTCTTCGAGGAAGTGACCAAGTTGTTCGATAAAGGAAGGGCTGTTGATGTCATATACATGGACTTTAGTAAGGCGTTTGATAAGGTTCCCCATGGTAGTCTAATGGAGAAAGTGAAGTCACATGGTGTACAAGGTGTTCTAGCGAGGTGGATAAAGAACTGGTTGAGCAACAGGAGACAGAGAATAGTAGTTGAAGGAAGTTTCTCGAAATGGAGAAAGGTGACCAGTGGTGTCCCACAGGGGTCAGTGCGGGGCCACTGTTATTTGTGATAGACATCAATGATCTGGAAGAGGGCACTGTTGGTCTGATCAGCAGGTTTGTAGATGGCACGGAGATTGGTGAAGTAGCAGAAAGTATAAGGGACTGTCAGAGAATACAGGAGGATATAGATAGACTGGAGAGTTGGGCAGAGAAGTGACAGATGGAATTCAATCAGGCAAATGTGAGGTGATGCATTTTGGCAAGTCTAATTCTAGAATGAACTATACTGTAAGTGGAAGAGCCTTAGGAAGAGTTGATAGGCAGAGAGATCTGGGAGTTCAGGTCCATTGTACCCTGAAGATGGCTGCACAGGTGGATAGAGTGGTCAAGAAGGCAAATAGTATGCTTGCCTTCATCGGACGGGGTATTGAGTATAAGAGCTGGCAGGTCATGTTAAAATTGTACAAGACATTGGTTTGGCGGCATTTAGAATACTGTGTACAGTTCTGGTCGCCACATTACCAAAAGGAAGTGGACGCTTTGGAGAGGGTGCAGTGAAGGTTTACGAGGATGTTGCCTGGTATGGAAGGTGCTAGCGATGAAGAGATGTTGAGTAGGTTAGGTTTATTTTCATTAGAAAAAAGGAGATTGAGGGGGGACCTGATTGAGGTTTACAAAATCATGAAGGGTTTTGACAGGGTAGATAGAGACAAGCTTTTTCCCAGGGTGAAGGATTCAATAATGAGAGGTCACGCTTTCAAGGTGAGAGGTGGAAAGTTTAAGGGGGATACACGTGGCAAGTACTTCACACAGAGGGTGGTGGGCGAATGGAACACGTTGTTAGCAGTGGTGGTAGAGGCAGGCATGGTAGATTCATTTAAGATGCATCTGGACAGATGCATGAGTAGGTGGGGAGTAGAGGGATACAGATGGTTAGGAATTGGGAGACAGGTTTAGACAGTAGATTTGAATTGGCTCAGGCTTGGAGGGCTGAAGGGCCTGTTCCTGGGCTGTAAATTTTCTTTGTTCTTTGTTCCTTAAGTCCACATTGACCCTTTGAAGAGTAACCCATCTAAACCCATTCCCCTACGTTTACGCCTAACTATTGCACCTGACCTACACATCCCTGAACACGATAGGCAATTTAGCATGGCCAGTTCACCTGACCTGCACACCTTTGGCCTGTGGGAGGAAACTGGAGCACCTGGAGGAAACCCACGCAGACACGGGGAGAATGTGCAAACTCCACACAGACAGTCGCCCGAGGCTGGAATTGAACCCGGGTCCCTGGCGCTATGAGGCAGCAGTACTAACAAACCGTGCTGCCCCACTGTGGTTTGCATTTGGCGGTGGAGGAGGCCGGTTAGACAAAGGAGAGCCAGTGACCATGATTTATTTGGATTTCCAGAAGGACAAAAGTCAAACACCAGGTTATAGTCCAACAGGTTTATTTAAAATCACAGGCTATTGGAGCGCTCCTTCTTCAGGTGACGCCTGGTGTTGTGTGACTTTTGACCTTGTCCACCCCAGTCCAACACTTGCATCTCCACATCATGATTTCCAGAAGGCCTTGATTAGGTGTCACACAGGAGGCTATAAATGAGGTAAGAGCCCATGGTGTTAGGGGCTAGGGAAAGGCATGGATAGAGGATTGGCTGACTGGCAGAAGGCAGACTGTGAGGATAAAGGGGTCTTTTTTGAAGATGGCAGCCAGTGATTAGTAGAGTTCCGCATGGGTTCACATTGGCACTATAATTATTCATGTTATACATTATCAATCAGGATGAAGGAACTGAAGGCATTGTTGCTAAGTTTTCAGCTGACACAAAGATAGTTGGAGGTACAGGTAGTGGTGAGGAAGCAAAGAGGCTACAGAAGGACTTGGACAAGTTAGGAGATTGGGCACGTAAGTGGCAGATGGAATACAAAGTGAGAAAGTGTGAGATTATGCACTTTGGTCGGAAGAATAGAGGCATAGATTATTTTCCAAATGGGGAAATGCTTCAGAAATCTGAAACCACAAAGGGACTTGGGATTCCTATTTCAGGTTAACATGCAAGTTCAATTGGCAGTTAAAAAGGCAGTTAAAAAGGCAGCTATTCATTAGTCCAGGGAAATGTTTGTGTTTCAGATTGTTAAAATTACATCCCTGTATGGAATCGCATTCAATGAGTCAGACATTTGAAAATCCCTTGGATATTCTTCACAATTCTTGACCGGGCAAGACCAACACACACGTCCAAGAAGATGCAAATTCCATCAGAACTCTCCCAAAAAAATACTTCATTCATTTATCACATTTGTAAAAGTATGTGACAATATATTCCAAATTGATTGTCACAGAAAGTACAATAAAATTCAACTATTCTTGGTATGACATGTTGCCTCAATAGGAGAGCAATCAATCGATCTTTGAAATAAACACTTTCATGTCAGAAGTACATTCAGAGTGCACAAATTAATATGACAGACAGTGCAACAGATTTCAACTATTTCCAAACCCAAAGCTGTTCTGTATGGCAAACCCTCCACTGCGTCTTGTCTTCATGGGTGTTCACACCAACTCTACAAGGGGACTTGCAGGGGAGGTATGAAGATGGTGAACCTTGGCATTTCCAACTGGGAGACATTTGCTGACGACCGTGACATTTGGAAGAGGTGAGGAGAGACAGTAATGGAGGGCTGGCCACGAAGTGGACCCAGGAAAAACAGGCCAGTGAATCAGACACTTTCTGAACCTAATTACTGCACCAAATGCAGCACTGGCTACCATTGCCAAAGGTGCGGTTCCTGAGCTGCAGGAGGTGATGCTTAACACAAAGTTGACTACGACATCGCTGTACGAGACAGAACAATGCCCCTCATAGTGTTTTATAACCATCACTCTTACAGTCACTGAAAAGTAAAGACTTCAATCATGACAGAATGGTTACATCCCAGGAGAAAGGACGTTCAGCCCATCTAGCACATGAGGGCTCTCAACCAGAGCCACTCTGTCGAGGCTGCTGTGAGAATAAACCTTTTTCACCCACTTAGGGTCTGCCTGGAAATGTGGTGGAGGCAGGTTCAGATGAGGCATTCAGGAGGAGTACTGGATAGATAGAAATGAAGTGCAAGTGTGTGGAGATAAAACAGGAGATTGGTACGAGGTAATGATACTTGTTTGAATTGGCAGAGGTCACCAGACCCGAAACATTAACTCTGATTTCTCTCGTCAGAAGCTGCCAGACCTGCTGATATTTTCCAGCAATTTCTGTTTTTGTGTCAGAGTTCCAGAATCCGCAGTTCTTTAGGTTTTTTGGTAGGTCATAACTTTATTTGTTTTGGTTTGAATGTAGTAAAATTTAAAAGCTGTAAATTACTCCAGAACAACTATTTAACAGAATAATTTAATATGCATTGCTATAATGCAGAGCTCAGGGCTGTCTGTGGCACAGTGATAGTGTCCTTACCTCTGGACCCAGAGGCCTAGGTTCAAGTCCCACTTGTTCCAAGGTATGTAATGACATCTCTGAACAGGTTGATTAGATAACTAGAGTGTTTGCAGAGGAAAATACAGTTAAAATTGAATGAACTTTGCAGTACTAATCTTAAAGAACAGCATGCTACATTAAGAATTTTTAAAAAATGTTAAGAATGAATGGAATGAGAAATAATAATTTCAAAAAGATTCAAAGTTGGATCAAACAGGACAGGATCGGACATCTTGGAGATGACAGTTCTTGAGATACGGAAGTGCTTCAAAATTAAATATCAAGTTTAAAAAGGCTGAGACCATGGCTGTCTGGAATATGAATCCCAGCTCACACACAGGATAAGAGCCGCCAGTTAGCCTTCCAACCCTATGGCCTGCCTGCCTCTTTCAATACTAGCACAGACTTACCAAGGCATCAGCATAATTGAAAAAGCAGTAACAACAGGCAGCAGCTCTAAAAGCTGGTGGACACAGAGAGTCAGGACAAGATTGAGGGAGAAGAAACACACAAAAGGTAAAGCCCACAACAAGTGGTGCCAATTGAAAAGCTAATCAAAAGACTGTCACTGGGCAGAATTTCCCTGAACACGCATTGATGTAGAATTGGCTGGAATTCTCCCTCACTGCTCCAATAAGACAGCACTGGAGAACTCACAATGTGTTTCAGTAGCTAGTTTTTAAAACAGCAAAACAAAAACCCTTCATCCAGTTTCTTTAGTTTCAAAACAATCATTTCCCATTTTGAATCCACAGTCCAAACATAAATGATCTTTTTACTGAGATAATTCTTTCTTTGTCTGAACTATCTTTTGGATGATGTAATTCCCAGTATTCTGTGAGCTACATTGATATAGATTTACTGGAATGTTGCCAGGGCTGGAGAGTGGTAGCTATGAGAAGGGATTGGAGAGATTGGGGGTGTATTCATTGGAACAGAGGAGGCTAGGGGTGACATGATTGAGGGGTACAGTACTGTGAGGCGAGGAGATCGAGTAGGAACCTGTTTTCCTTGGCAGTGAGCTCAAAAATAGTGGTCATAGATTCAGGCTAAGTGGCAGAAGGACTAGAGGGGAGGTGAAGAAGACCTTTTCAGTGTTGTGGTGGGTGTCTGGAATTCACTGCTTGAATTGGTGGTGGAGGCTCTTTTAAAAAGTGAAACTCTTTTAAAAAGTACCTGTACCTGCACCTTAAATGCAGAAAGCTGCAGGATTATGGGCTGTGTGCAGGAACGTAGGAATAGAAAAGGCATCTGGGTATCTTTGGGTCGGATGCACAAGATGGGCCAAATGGCCTTCTTCTGTGCTTCTGTAGTCGAGTATCCATCAATAGGGTCCTTTTCACCCCGTGTTCTACTATTGAACACACACTTTTTATAAGATTTTTACATTTATTTGGGATTCCAAGTACATCTTGAAGGCTGTCAAAATTTCTGCAATCTGCCCTTTCTGTTTTTTGAGAGATTTAGATTGGAATACACTTTGTAACAGTCTTTTCCCAATAAGTGGTGAGTGTTCCTACAGGTACCTGCAGTGGTTCATGAAGTAAATCTGTCACAATCCCATCGTTTTGTCAGTGCAGCTGGAAATGTTGCCAGTTATTTCTTGTCACCTTGGATTTTAACTGGAGCTGAGAGAGGAAAATTGATCGTCATTGTGTGACTTATTCAGTGGTTCAGCTGCCTTCCTTTTCATGATTTGGAGACACCGGTGTTGGACTGGGGTGTACAAAGTTAAAAATCACACGACACCAGGTTATAGTCCAACAGGTTTAATTGGAAATTAAACTAGCTTTCGGAGCGACGCTCCTTCATCAGGTGGTTGTGGAGAATAAGATTGTAAGACGCAGAATTTATCCTTTTCAGTGGCTTTTAGTATCCTTTTGCTTTTCTGAACATTCTGTGTTCCTCCTTTATTAACTGTGCTTCAGTACAGCTCTTCACAATTCACATGGGGAGGCCATGGGCCCAGTGATGTTACTGCTGAACTGTTAATCCACAGGCCCAGGCAATGTTCCAGGGACCCGGGTTTGAATCCTATCATGACAGAAAGTGAAATTTGAACTTGGTGTAAATCTGGAAGTAAAAGTCTCATGATGACCCTGAAAGCATTCTTGATAATTGGAAAAAACCCATCTGGGTCACGAACGTCCTTTAGAGAAGGAAACTGCCATCCTTATCTGGTCTGGCCTACATGTGACTCCAGACTCTCAGTGGTTGATTCTCACCTGCCCTCTGGGTAATTAGAGATGGGCAATAAATACTGGCAGCAAAGTCCACATTCTGTGAATAAATCTTTAAAAATTCAATTTCAGCTCGATTTCAGTTCATGGTGTACATGTTCAATGGTACAATGTTGTGTGTACTCTGTCCTTATTACAAACAGTTGCCCGCTGATGACAGACTCATGACCTTTCACAGCAACCAAGAAAGCATTTCAACCCAAACACTTAACAATGAGAGGCGTTTATGTTTCCCTTTGAAGCCCTGGTGTCCTGAGGGGCAGGTTTGTAGATAGACAAAAATTGACATTGAGCACCCTTAAAAAAAAGGAAGCTTCAGATCTGGTCGCAGTGAGTCATAGAGATGTACAGGACAGAAACCGACCCTTCGGTCCAACTTGTCCATGCCGACCAGATATCCCAACCTAATTTAGTCTCACTTGGCCCATATCCCTCCAAGGAAAAAGTGAGAACTGTCACTTACTCCAAACCAAAGGAGTAGCCCTGGGCACCCGCATGGGCCCCAGCTATGCCTGCCTCTTCGTAGGATATGTGGTACAGTCCATCTTCCGCAGCTACACTGGCACCACCCTCTACCCTCAGTCGCCTCAATTCCCGCCTCAGGCGACTGACTGTGTGGAGTTTGCACGTTCTCCCCGTGTCTGTGTGGGTTTCCTCCGGGTGCTCCGGTTTCCTCCCAATGTCCAAAGATGTGCTGGGTCAGGTGAGTTGGCCATACTAAATTGCCCGTAGTGTTAGGTTAGGGGTATGGGTGGGTTGCGCTTCGGCGGGTCGGTGTGGGCTTGTTGGGCCGAAGGGCCTGTTTCCACACTGTAATGTAATGTAATGTAATGTAATCTAATCTAATCTAATCTCACCCTAAACCTATGCCCTCTAGTTCTGGACTCTCCCAACCCAGGGAAAAGACCTTGTCCATTTACCCTATCCATGCTCATCGTGATTTTATAAACCTCTATAAGGTCCCCCCTCAACATCCGACACTCCAGGGAAAACAGCCTCAACCTATTCAGCCTCTCCCGATAGCTCAAACCCTCCAACACTGGCAAATTTCTTGTAAATCTTTTCTGAACCCTTTCAAGTTTCACAACATCCTTCCTATAGGAGGGAGACCAGATTTGTGCACAATATTCCAACAGTGGCCTAACCAATGTCCTGTACAGCTGCAACATGACCTCCTGACTCCTGTACTCAATACTCTGACCAATAAAGGAATGCATACCAAAAGCTGCCTTCACTATCCTATCTACCTGCGACTCCACTTTCAAGGAGCTATGAACCTGCACTCCAAGGTCTCTTTGTTCAGCAACACTCCCCCAGGACCTTACCATTAAGTGTATAAGGTAGGTTCTCATGAATTTCTCAAATTATTAATAACAGAATTAAAGAAGCATAGAGACCTTGAAGGAGGTGACAGAGATAGGGAGGGGGTGAAGGGGCTGGAGGGGGTTACAGATATAGGGAGGGTGTAGGGGCTGGAGGGGGTTACAGAGATAGGGAGGGGGTGTAGGGGCTGGAGGGGGTTACAGAGATAGGGAGGGGGTAGGGGCTGGAGGGGGTTACAGAGATAGGGAGGGTGTAGGGGCTGGAGGGGGTTACAGAGATAGGGAGGGGGTGTAGGGGGGTTACAGAGATAGGGAGGGGGTGTAGGGGCTGGAGGGGGTTACGGAGATAGGGAGGGGGTGTAGGGGTTGGAGGGGGTTACAGAGATAGGGAGGGGGTGTAGGGGCTGGAGGGGGTTACAGAGATAGGGAGGGGGTGTAGGGGTTGGAGGGGATTATAGAGATAGGGAGGGGATGTAGGGGTTGGAGGGGGTTACAGAGATAGGGAGGGTGTAGGGGCTGGAGGGGGTTACAGAGATAGGGAGGGGGTGTAGGGGCTGGAGGGGATTACAGAGATAGGGAGGGTGTAGGGTCTGGGGGGGGTTACAGAGATAGGGAGGGGGTGAAGGGGCTGGAGGGGGTTACAGAGATAGGGAGGGTGTAGGGTCTGGAGGGGGTTACAGAGATAGGGAGGGGCTGGAGGGGGTTACAGAGATAGGGAGGGTGTAGGGTCTGGAGGGGGTTACAGAGATAGGGAGGGGATGTAGGGGTTGGAGGGGGTTACAGAGATAGGGAGGGTGTAGGGGCTGGAGGGGGTTACAGAGATAGGGAGGGGGTGTAGGGGCTGGAGGGGGTTACAGAGATAGGGAGGGGGTGAAGGGGCTGGAGGGGGTTACAGAGATAGGGAGGGGGTGTAGGGGCTGGAGGGGGTTACAGAGATAGGGAGGGGGTGTAGGGGTTGGAGGGGGTTACAGAGATAGGGAGGGGGTGTAGGGGTTGGAGGGGGTTACAGAGATAGGGAGGGGGTGAAGGGGCTGGAGGGGGTTACAGAGATAGGGAGGGGATGTAGGGGTTGGAGGGGGTTACAGAGATAGGGAGGGTGTAGGGGCTGGAGGGGGTTACAGAGATAGGGAGGGGGTGTAGGGGCTGGAGGGGGTTACAGAGATAGGGAGGGATGTAGGGGCTGGAGGAGATGACAGAGATAGGGAGGGGATGTAGGAGTTGGAGGACGTGACAGAGATAGGGAGGGGGTGTAGGGGCTGGAGGGGGTTACGGAGATAGGGAGGGGGTGTAGGGGCTGGAGGGGGTTACAGAGATAGGGAGGGTGTAGGGGCTGGAGGGGGTTACAGAGATAGGGAGGGGGTGTAGGGGTTGGAGGGGATTATAGAGATAGGGAGGGGATGTAGGGGTTGGAGGGGGTTACAGAGATAGGGAGGGTGTAGGGGCTGGAGGGGGTTACAGAGATAGGGAGGGGGTGTAGGGGCTGGAGGGGATTACAGAGATAGGGAGGGTGTAGGGGCTGGAGGGGGTTACAGAGATAGGGAGGGGATGTAGGAGTTGGAGGACGTGACAGAGATAGGGAGGGGGTGTAGGGGCTGGAGGGGCTTACAGAGATAGGGAGGGATGTAGGGGCTGGAGGAGGTGACAGATAGGGAGGGGATGTAGGAGTTGGAGGACGTGACAGAGATAGGGAGGGGGTGTAGGGGCTGGAGGGGGTTACAGAGACAGGGAGGGGGTGAAGGGGCTGGAGGGGATTACAGAGATAGAGGGTGTAGGGGCTGGAGGGGGTTACAGAGATAGGGAGGGGGTGAAGGGGCTGGAGGGTGTTACAGAGATAGGGAGGGTGTAGGGGCTGGAGGGGGTTACAGAGATAGGGAGGGGATGTAGGAGTTGGAGGATGTGACAGAGATAGAGAGGGGGTGTAGGGGCTGGAGGGGGTTACAGAGATAGGGAGGGGGTGTAGGGGCTGGAGGGGGTTACAGAGATAGGGAGGGGATGTAGGAGTTGGAGGATGTGACAGAGATAGGGAGGGGGTGTAGGGGCTAGAGGGGGTTACAGAGATAGGGAGGAGTGTGGGTGTTGCAGGAGGTGACAGATAGGTGTATAGGGGCTGGAGGAGATTACAGAGATAGGGAGAGGTTACATAGAACATAGAACATTACAGTGCAGTACTGGCCCTTCAGCCCTCGATGTTGCGCCGCCCTGTCATACCAATCTGAAGCCCATCTAACCTACACTATTCCATGTACGTCCATTTGCTTGTCCAATGATGACTTAAATGTACTTAAAGTTGGCAAATCTACGACCGTTGCAGACAAAGCATTCCATACCCTTACTACTCTCTGAGTAAAGAAACTACCTCTGCCATCTGTCCTATATCTATCACCCCTCAATTTAAAGCTATGCCCCCTCGTGCTCGCCGTCCCCATACTTGGAAAAAGCCTCTCCCTGTCCACCCTAGCTAACCCTCT
This sequence comes from Chiloscyllium punctatum, assembly GCF_047496795.1. Lineage (NCBI taxonomy): Eukaryota > Metazoa > Chordata > Chondrichthyes > Orectolobiformes > Hemiscylliidae > Chiloscyllium > Chiloscyllium punctatum. Next base: position 128,608,491 of record NC_092746.1, on the reverse strand, counting down.
GATTATCTTATATGTCTCTATTAAGTCACCTCTCAACCTTCTTCTCTCTAACAAAAACAGCCTCAAGTCCCTCAGCCTTTCCTCGTAAGACCTTCCCTCCATACCAGGCAACATCCTAGTAAATCTCCTCTGCACCCTTTCCAAAGCTTCCACATCCTTCCTATAATGTGGTGACCAGAACTGTACACAGTACTCCAAGTGCGGCCGCACCAGAGTTTTGTACAGCTGTAGCACAACCTCATGGTTCTGGAACTCGATCCCTCTATTAATAAAAGCTAAAACACTGTATGCCTTCTTAACAACCCTGTCAAGCTGGGTGGCAACTTTCAAGGATCTGTGTACCTGGACACCGAGATCTCTCTGCTCATCTACACTATCAAGAATCTTACCATTAGCCCAGTACTTTGCATTCCGGTTACTCCGACCAAAGTGAATCACCTCACACTTGTCCACATTAAACTCCATTTGCCACCTCTCAGCCCAGCTCTGCAGCTTACCAATATCTCTCTGTAACCTACAACATCCTTCGTCACTATCCACAACTCCACTGACCTTAGTGTCGTCTGCAAATTTACTAACCCACCCTTCTAAGCCCTCATCCAGGTCGTTTATAAAAATGACGAACAGCAGTGGACCCAACACCGATCCTTGTGGTACACCACTGGTAACTGGACTCCAGGATGAACATTTCCCATCAACCACCACCCTCCGTCTTCTTTCAGCAAGCCAATTCCTGATCCAAACTGCTATATCTCCCACAATCCCATTCTTCCATATTTTGTACAATAGGGTTCTAGGGGTTGGAGGAGGTGACAGAGATAGGGAGAGGTAAAGGGGCTGGAGGAGATTACAGAGATAGAGAGGGGTTCTAGGGGCTGGAAGAGGTGACAGAGATAGGGAGGGATGTAGGGGTTGGAGGAAGTGACAGAGATAGGGAGGAGTATGGGGGTTGGAGGAGGTGACAGAGATAGGGAGGGGTGTAGGGGTTGGAGGAGGTGACAGAGATAGGGAAGGGTATAGAGTTTGGAGGAGGTTACAGAGATAGGGAGGGATGTAGGGGTTTGAGGAGGTGACAGAGATAGGGAGGGGGTGTAGAGAAGATAGGGAAACTTGAAAATGATATGAGAATTTAAAACGGATACATTGCCACATAAGGAGCCAACGCTGATCAGAGAAATTAGTTTGAAAGGGGATGAGAGTTGGTGTTTGTTCAGTCACAGGCAGCAGAAATTGAAATATTATCAGGTTCATCGAGGGGAAATGAAAGCAGCAGCGATTGTCAATGGACTGATCTGAATCCACTGTCCAACGTGTTCTAATGAATTCTGGTGTTGATGATGGAGTTGGCAGTACATTGACTGTGGATGTTTTACCTGTATCCACTATCAAACAATACACATTCAGTTCAAGGCATCAATCAGTAAGCAATAAATTGGGTTCCATCTCACACAGTCTTCACTGAAACTGCTGGCTCATTCTGACTTCGTGTTAATCAAGATCTTCTCTTCTGTTTCATCTACTTCTGAATTTCTTCCTTCCACGTGGTTCAAGTTATTCCTATCTGTTGAAATGTAACGATAAATTAATTGTTGCTTGTGAATCTCCATTACTCAGCAGTCAGGAGCAGCTCAGATTAAAGAGCATGGTCTCAGTTGTCTGCATTCGCCACACTCCCTCACATTCCAAACTTTGGTGATGGCTGCATCCGATATGTGGCTCATCCTCAGTCAAGAGGGTCAGAAAACAAAGGTTTGACCATCGGATTAAGCCTGTTGACTACACAACGTTCAACACCTAAAAGATCCAGTTCGGACTCAAAAGTAACAAGTAACATTCACCCCACACAAACACCTCACCAGCCCTTGACGCTCAATGGTGTTACCATCACTGAATCCCCCCACCATCAACGTCCTAGGGGTGAGCATTGTCTAGAAACTGAACTGAACTGGCCAAATAAACACAGTGGTGACAAGAGCAGATTAGAGGCTGGGAATAAAGCAGTGAGGAACTCACCTCCTGACTCCCCAAAGCCTGTCCACCATCTACAAGGCAAAATTCAGGAATGTGATGGAATACTCCCCAATTGCCTGATGGGTGCAGCTCCAACAATACTCAAGAAATTTTGATGTGGAGGTGCCGGTGGTGGAGTGGGGTAGACAAAGTCAGCAGTACACAACACCAGGTTATAGTTCAACAAGTTTATTTGAAATCACAAGTTTTCAGAGTGCTGCTCCTTTGTCGGGTGAAGTTCCTAACATCTTCACTTGATGAAGGAGCGGCACTCTGAAAGCTTGTGATTTCAAGTAAACGTTTTGGACTATAACCGGTGCCATGACTTCTGAGCCAAGAAGCTTGACATCATCCAGGACAAAGCAGCTGCTTGATTGGCACCACATCCACAAGCATCCACTCCCTCCACTACCAACGCCCAGTAGCAGCAGTGTCTACTATCTACAAGATGCACTGCAGAAACTCACCAAAGTTCCTTAGACAGCCTCTTCCAAACCCATGACCACTTCCAATCTGGAAGGACAAGGGCAGCAGATACATTGGAACACCACCTCCTGCAGATTCCCCTCCAAGCCCCTTATCATCCTGAGTTGGAAAATGTATCACCATTCCTTCGCTGTTGCTGGGCCAAAATCCTGGAATTCCCTCCCTAAGGGCATTGTGGAGAGAATGAGAGAACCTGAGAGAAAACAACACTGTCGGAGGGTCAGTGCTGAGGGAGGGCCGCACTGTCGGAGGGTCAGTGCTGAGGGAGGGCCGCACTGTCGGAGGGTCAGTGCTGAGGGGGCACCGCAATGTCGGAGGGTCAGTGCTGAGGGATGGGCACTGTCAGAGGGTCAGTGCTGAGGGATGGGCACTGTCAGAGTGTCAATGCAGAGGGAGGGCCGCAACGTCGGACGGTCAGTGCTGAGGGGGCACCGCAATGTCGGAGGGTCAGTGCTGAGGGAGCACCGCACTGTCGGAGGGTCAGTGCTGAGGGATGGGCACTGTCAGAGGGTCAGTGCTGAGGGAGTGCTGCACTGTCAGAGGGTCAGTGCTGAGGGAGGGCCACAATGTCGGAGGGTCAGTGCTGAGGGAGTGCTGCACTGTCGGAGGGTCAGTGCTGAGGGAGTGCCGCAATGTCGGAGGGTCAGTGCTGAGGGAGTGCTGCACTGTCGGAGGGTCAGTGCTGAGGGAGGGCCGCAATGTCGGAGGGTCAGTGCTGAGGGAGGGCCACAATGTCGGAGGGTCAGTGCTGAGGGAGTGCTGTACTGTCGGAGGGTCAGTGCTGAGGGAGTGCCGCAATGTCAGAGGGTCAGTGCTGAGGGAGGGCCGCAATGTTGGAGGATCAGTGCTGAGGGAGAACCGCACTGTCGGAGGGTCAGTGCTGAGGGAGCGCCACACTGTTGAAGGGTCAGTACTGAGGGAGTACTGTACTGTTGGAGGGTCAGTAATGAAGGAGTGCCGCACTGTCGGAGGGTCAGCACTGAGGGAGTACCACAGTGTTGGAGGGTCAGTGCTGAGGGAGCGCTGCATGTCGGAGGGTTAGTGCTGAGGGAATGCCGCACTATTGGAGAGTCAGTGCTGAGGGAATACCGCAGTGTTGGATGATCAGTGCTGAGGTAGTGCCGCACTGACAGAGGGTCAATGCTGAGGGAGCGCCGCACTGTTGGATGGTCATTGATGAGGTAGTGCTGCACTGTCGGAGGGTCAGTACTGAGGGAGTGTCGCACTGTCGGAGGGTCAGTGCTGAGGGAGCGCTGCACTGTCGGAGGATCAGTGCTGAGGGAGCACCGCACTGTCAAAGAGTCAGTAATGAAGGAGTGCCGCATTGTCAGAGGGTCAGTGCTGATGGGGTGCCACACTGTTGAAGGGTCAGTAATGAAGGAGCGCCGCACTATCGGAGGGTCAGTATTGAGGGAGTAACACAGTATTGGAGGATCAGTACTCAGGGTGTGCTGCAGCATTGATGATTTTTCTCCGGAACGCTAGGTCATTGATACTGTATTAATTAAACTGTGCTCTGTAATCTGATAGGAACCATCTAAGTTCCTCAATAAACTTAATCACCTGAATCTAAAATGAACCTGTAGCTCATTTAATACTGTATGAAAGGAAAGTTTCTTTCTGACACTGTGTGCTTTGATGACTAGTAAATCAGTACAATGTAATCAATTCCTCTGTCTGTCAGCACTCTGATATTAATTGGCAATGGGAGCTGATAGACACACTAACTCACATAATAAAAAGCCTCCAGGAAGCTGCTTGTACCAGTCCTGAAGGCAGGCTCCATCTGAGATATTGCCTCTTGCTGTTGGCCTGGCATTTCAGCATGCTGCCCAGGTAAGAATGGGCACTCGGTAACTTTGGGTCCAGTCTGTCCCTATCCCATTCAAAACGATACTGGGGAAAGAATCTCAGGGGACCTTTTTTGTGAGAATGAATCTGGATCTGGTAGATTATAATCAAAAATCTGCAGGTAAATTGGAACTAAACTTAGAAGGTGTGGCAGAGAGATTACCACTGCTGCCTCACAGCACCAGGGACCCAGCTTCAATTCCAGCCTCGGGCAACAGTCTGGATTTTGCACATTCTCCCCGATTCTCCAGTTGCCCACTATCCAGAGATGTGCAGGTTAGGTAGGTGCATTGGCCATGCTAAATTGTGCATAGTGTCAGGGTTATGTAGGCTAAATAGTTTAGCCATGTAGGAGATATAGTAAGGGGTGGGTGTGGATGTGATGCTCTTCATAGGGTTGGTGTGGACTCAGTGGGTCAAATGGCCTGCTTCCACATTCTAGGGATTCTATAAAAAAAGGGGGTGCGTTTAAAGAGAGATGAGGGAAATCCTGTGAAGGTGTGTTTACATAATGGGCACAACTAGTGCAAACTAAATTCGCAGATAATCATGCTTTGGAGATGCCGGTGTTGGACTGGGGTGTACAACGTTAAAAATCACACAACACCAGGTTATAGTCCAACAGGTTTAATTGAAGCACTCGCTTTCAGGTAGCTACCCCTTTGTCATGTGATCCTTCAACCACCTGATGAAGGAGCGTCGCTCCGAAAGCTAGTGCTTCCAAATAAACCTGTTGGACTATAACCTGGTGTTGTGTGATTTTTAACTCAGCAGATAATGGCAGGGATAGAGATTATAATGAAGCTGAAAACTATAGGCATGAGAATGCTGTCAAGTGAGAATCAGGCTGAATATTGAAAGTTCGGAGGGGAAGTGAAAATAATTAATTGAATAATGAATATATCTGAGGATCCTGATGAATTTAAGGGTAAGAATTATTAAGGAACTGGCCGTGATTTTTTCATCTTCCTTACACTCAGGAGCAGTGTCAGAGCAGTGTTACCATTTTGTTGAAAAGTGGGTGTCAAGATAAGGCCAGCAGCCAATTGGTCTAACCTGGACCTTCTGCAAAGGTCAATCCCAGATTAACAGTCACTTGGACAAGTGAGAATCAATCCTGGAAATTGAGCTTGGATTTGTTAAGGGAAACTCATGTGTATGTAGAGTTTTTTGAGGAGGTAACAGAGAGGGTTTGATGAGGGTAATGCAGTTGATGGGGTTTCCAAAAAAGCATTTAATACAGTATCAAAACAAATGCCTTGCCAGCAAAGTCAGAAATCATGGGATAATGGGGATAGAGGTGACATGGATAGGAAATTAGCTGACAGACTGGGAACAAGAACAATGGATATTTGTCCCATTGAGGGAGATTTCTCATAGAATTCTCAGGAGTCATGGTAGGGATCATACATTATTTTTTATTCATTCATGGGATGTGAGTGTCACTGGCCAGGCCAGCATTTATTACCCATCCCGAATTACCCAGAGGGCATTTAAGCATCAACCACATTGCTGTGGGTCTGGAGTCATGTGTAAGCTAGACCAGGTGGGGATGGCTGTTTCCTTCCCTAAAGGAACACTAATGAACCTGATGGGTTTTTCCAACAATCAATTCATATTGAGACTCATAATTCTAGATTTTTATTTAATTCAAATTCCATCATCTGCTGCAGTGGGATTCGAACGCGGGTCCCCAGAACGTTACCTGGGTCTCTAGATTCACAGGGCCATCACCTCCCCTATAATTCTGAAATATTCACAAAGTATTAATAACTTGGACCACAGGATACAGGGAACAGTCTCGAAATCGGTGATGGTCCAAAACCTGACACAATCGTGAGGGACTTTGGTGAATGTGGAGAGAGAAACTGGGGTGATTTTCGCTGGGGGCTGCAGTGGGAGTAATTGTGTTCCTCTTTCAAAGAGCTGACACAGAAACAGTGCACTGAATGGCTTTGTTCTGTCCTGTAAGATCCTGGAAAGGAAGAGAAAGTTGCCCAGAAGACCACAGGCACAGTAAAGAGAGAGAGAGAGAGAGAGGAGTGAAGGTGAGTTTTACCTGAATGAGGGTCACTGTGTCTCTGGTGGAGAAGACAGGGCTGTTCATGGTGACCTCAGCTGGTACAGGAAATGGACCCATGCTCTTGGCATCAGTCTGCATCAAGACAAGGAGAAAGTGAGGACTGCAAAGGCTGGAGATCAGAGTCCAAGAGTGCGGTGCTGGAAAAGCATAGCAGGTCAGGCAGTATCCGAGGAGCAGGTGAGTTGACATTTTGAGCAGAAGCCCTTCATCAGGATTCCTGATGAGGAGCTTATGCCCGAAACGTTGACTCTCCTGCTCGTCTGATGCTGCCTGACCTGCTGTACTTTTCCAGCATCATACTCTTCGACTCTGCATCAAACCAAGCCCATGCAGCTAACGGATACCCGTTAGACCCCCAGACCCTGGCATTAGGGAGAGAGAATGAACCTTGTAAAGTGCTGGCCTGCTAATAATCAGTGTTGTTTTCTAGGTCCATCCTCTGCTGTGTTCTGCTGGTTTTACTGGGATGCTGGCTGACTGCTGCTGGAAGAGGTAACAGATTGACCCCTGGCCGATGAAAGAGGAGCTGTGATGAAATACTCCATTTGTATCCTAACCTTTGTACTCTGCAAGTTATTAATCTGTCAATGGCAACATTCAGCAAGCACAGGGTCCCAAGATTTAGTGGGTGTCGCTATTGAATTCTGTTTCAGTTGTATGGACAGGCCCTGATGCAAGGCTTTTAATAGATGACCCAGGAAAGTTAAAGGGTCACTGAAGAGGAATTTAAAGATGGCAGGCAGAGGGTCTGGAAACGAGTGAGAATGGGAGATAGGAAAAGAGGTGGACTCTATATGAGGCTGTACTGCTGACTAGAGTTTAGATCAGAGTGGTGCTGGAAAAGCACAGCAGGTCAGGCAGCATCTGAGGAGCAAGAGAATCGACGTTTCGGGCAAAAGCCCTTCATCTGATTCCTGATGAAGGGATTTTGCCCGAAACGTTGATTTTCCTGCTCCTCGGAAGCTGCCTGACCTGCTGTGCTTTTCCAGCACCACTCTGATCTAAACTCTGATTTCCAGCATCTGCAGTCCTCACTTTTGCCCTGTACTGCTGAATAGGCCAGTGACCTGCACCGAGTCTGGGGACTCAGCAGTCAAAAGCAACTAGATGGCATATAAACTTCAGGAAGAAGTTCTAGGAACAAGGACGTAGCTCAAGATAGGTTCTGGGAGCTGCAAGGGATTAGAAGAAGCTGTGCGCTAATAAATAGTTCAGTGCAGCTCTCTGCAACCCACAACCAGCAGTTATTTTCTGCAACTGTGTTAGATTAGAGCTGAAAAAAACAATTCAGGGATGGCTGTAGCTTGGTGAAGCAAGCTGTGTGCTTGCACTGGACGGAATTCTAGAGTGTTGCTTTGGAGGACAGGGTTACGTAAACCTAGCAACACCCAGGACAGGAACAGATGCCGAAGAAATCCATGAGTGGCTCTTCAGGGTTTCAAGGTCAGATTGGCTGAAGTGCAGAATAGTAATCTTTTGTGAAGTTGAATGGGATTTGATGACCAATCATGTCATTAACATCTGAGGGGAGTTGCAGAGAAAGCCCCTTGATCATAGCTGCTATTGGGTGATCGATCATAATCTGCTACCATTAGCGACCAGATAGATGATAATTTTTATAGAATCCCCACAGAGTGGAAACAACTAGGTAAGAACAATGACTGCAGATGCTGGAAACCAGATTCTGGATTAGAGTGGTGCTAGAAAAGCACAGCAGTTCAGGCAGCATCCAAGGCTCCTGTCCTTTTCCAGCACCACTCTAATCCACAGAGTGGAAACAGGCCATTGGCCCAAGTGCATACTGACTCTCCAAAGAGTATCCCACTCAGACCCATTCCCTACCCTATTACTCTACATTTCCCATGACAAACACACCTAACCCACACATCACTGAATACTATGGGCAACTTAGCATGGCCAATTCACCTAACCTGTACATCTTTGGACTGTGGGAGGAAACCAGAGCATCCGGAGGAAAACTACGCAGACACGGGGAGAATATGCAAACCCTACACAGACAGTCGCCCGAGACTGGAATTGAACCTGGGTCCTTGGTGCTGTGAGGCAGCAGTGCTAACCACTGAGCCACGATGGAGGCGTTGAATAGAAACATAGAAATGTCAAAACTAGAAGCAGGAGGAGGCCATTCAGCCCCTTTGAGCCTGCTCTACCATTCAGTACAGTCAAGGCTGATCATCCAACTCAGTTCCCTGTTCCCATTTTCTCCCCATACCCTTTGATCCTTTTAGCCTGAAGACATTTAAGAGGCATCTGGGTGGGTATATGAATGGGAAGGGATATGGACAAAATGCTGGCAAATGGATTAGATTAATTTAGAATATCTGGTTGGCATGGATGAGTTGGGCTGAAGGGTCTGTTTCTGTGCTGTACATCTCTGTGACTAACTTTATGAAGTTTAATGCTGAAAAGTACGAAGTAATTCACTTTGGAAGGAGAAACAGAAATACAAAATACTGGGCTAATGGTAAGATTCTTGGTAGTGTTGATGAGCAGAGAGATCTCGGTGTCCATGTACATAGATCCCTGAAAGTTGCCACCCAGGTTGATAGGGTTGTTAAGAAGGCATATGATGTGTTGGCTTTTATTAGTAGAGGGATTGAGTTTCGGAGCCATGAGGTCATACTGCAGCTGTACAAAACTCTGGCCACACTTGGAGTATTGTATACAGTTCTGATCACTGCATTATAGGAAGGATGTGGAAGTGTTGGAAAGGGTTCAGAGGAGATTTACTAGGTTGTTGCCTGGTATGAAAGGGAGATCTTACGAGGAAAGGCTGAGGGACTTGAGGCTGTTTTTGTTAGACAGAAGAAGGTTGAGAGGTGACTTAATTGAGACATACAAGATAATCAGAGGGTTAGATAGGGTGGACAGGGAGGGCCCTTTCCTTTAGATGATGATGGCTAGCATGAGGGAACATTGCTTTAAATTGAGGGGTGACAGATATGGGACAGATGTCAGAGGTAGTTTCTTTACTCAGAGAGGAGTAGGGGTGTGGAATGCACTGCTTGCAACAGTAGTAGACTCGCCAACTTTAAGGGCATTTAAATGGTCATTGGATAGGCATATGGATACTAATTGAATAGTGTAGGATAGATGGGCTTCAGATTGGTTCCACAGGTCAGCGCAACATCGAGGGCTGAAGGGCCTGTACTGTGCTGTAATGTTCTATGTTCCACGTTCTATATTTAACTCCTCTTTGAAAACATTCAACATCTTGGTGTCAAACACCTTCTGCGTTAGAGAATTCCCCAGGCTCCCCACTCTCTGGGTGAAGACATTTCTCCCCATCTCAGTCCGAAATGACCTTACCCCAGATCATTCTGAACTGCCCAGTCATCAGGAATATCCTTCATGTGTTTATTGCTGTCTAGTGAGATTTCACACCCCACCCCCTACATTCTTCTGTATTCCAGTGACAGGCAATAAATGCTGGCCAGCCAGCAACACCCACATCCCACAAATGAATAAGTCCTATTCCTAAGTCTGTACACAAGTTGTACATGTATAATAGGTTATATCACTGATGGTCCATTGTGTAGCAAAGTTCATTGTTGTTTGTTTAAAATCCATTGAATCTTGTGACTTTATTCTCTTCGGAAGTCCTTGGGATCACCCACACTTCTGCTCAAGAAGTAAAACATACTGGTCCCTCCCTAAGCAGATTGTGACATGAAGTTAGTCGTCTGCTCCAGGTTCACAATAGAACCCAAATCACAGTACTGCTCTCTCTCTCTCTCTCTCCCTCTCTCTCTCTCTGATTCACTCTCTCTCTGTGTCTCACACCCTCTCGCCATCTCTCTTTCATTCATGCACTGTCTTTCTTTGAATGTCACTCTCTCTTTGAATGTCACAGAACGAAACAACACAGACGAGGCCTTTCGGCCCATTGAGTCTGCACCAAGCTAGCCCCTGATAGGTTTAGGTTGAGGATTCATTGTAAAGTTAGGAGTCTTGCCTTGCAGCCTCTCTTCCTGCCCCTACACCATTCCTCCCCCCCCCCTCCCCCAATCAGGAGGGAACTGTGGCAGGAAAAAAGGCAACATGAATCCACAAGTTCACACAGTAAACCATCCCACTCCCCCCCCCCCCATCCATCTCTAACCTCAGCATGGAGGGAGGGTGAGGAGGGGTGCTGTATGGGGTTGTGAAAGGAGGGAGCTGAATGGGGGCATGATGGGAGGGGATCTATTGTGGGAGGTGTCACTCAAAAACTTTAATGTCTTCTTTCCACCTTCACAGGGAAGCCACATTCCAAAAAATCCTCAGACTCGTTGGGAAGTGAGTAATCCTGTTTGACACATTCTAGTTTCTGCTGTGTTTTGGGCTTGTGCAGATGAAGCATTTGCTTCTGGGGTGGAGGGGGCGATTAGGTTGTTGGGGGATGGGGGTGCAGTGTGGTTGGAGCAGCAGAAGGCTCTATAACAATCTTACTGAGCAGCTATATGGGGAGAAGGGCGTGGGAAGGAAGATCAAGTCACATGCTGTCTCCTTCTGATTCCAGGTCATTCCAGACTGGTGAGAACTCTCGTGGGCTGTAAGTATGGTCTTTATTCACTCAGGAGACATGGGCATCGCTGGTTGGCCCAGGGTTTATTACCCATCCCTAGTTACCCCTTGAAGAAGGTGGTGGCGAGCTATAGGTAGATGCTGGAGAGGCTGGGGTGGTTCTCACTGCAACACAACAAGTTAAGGAGGATTTGTTAGAGGTGTACAGGACTATGACAGGTTCAGACAATGTAGACAGGGCAAACACTGTTCCTAGTAGCTGATGAACCAAGGACCAGGGGACCAAGAGAATTAGTTTTTGTCAAGGCAGGAAAGGGGGAAATGTGAGAAAGGCCTTGGTTAGACAGTGAGTGGCAATGACCTGGAACTCACTGCACAGGAGGGGATTGGAAACAGAGAAGATCAATCATTTCAAATGGAAATTGGATGGGAATTTGAAAGACATTGACCTGCAGGGGTTCAGGGATTGAGCAGGAGAGAGGGGCTCTGACTGGATTCCTGTAAGGTTAGACAGTATAAATCAAGTGGCTTCCTTTTGCTTTGCAAATGGTCTTATGGACAAAGAGTTTGCAACTGACAGGAAGGATAAGAAAGTAGTGAATTGTTTACATGGAGGTTGAGGTACAGAGGGATCTGGGGATCCTGGTTCAGATAAAGTGAGTGCAGGGGCAACAGGTGATGAGCAAGGCTAATAGATCATTGCTGTGAATCATATGGGGTATGGAATATCAGAGTAGGAAAAGTCATTGCAGTCGCACAGATCATTGGTGAGACCACATCTGGTGCACTGTGTCCAGTTATGGTCTCCTTTTAGATGAAAAAGGGCTTGATTGCTTTCAAAGTAGTTCAGAGAAGCTAAAGGTAATCAAGTGATTCCTGGAATCAGGATTGGAGGGTGGAGGTGTTCTTCCGTGAGGAAGGTTTGATCACTGGGCCTGCATCTGTTGCTGTTTATAACAATTTTTCTTTGAGCATAGAAGATGCTGAGAAGAGTTGACAGGGCAGATGTTGAAAGGATGTTTCCTCTTGTGGGGAAGATTAGAATAGGGGATATAATTTAAAAAGTAGAGGTCTCCCGTTTAAGGTGAGATGAGGAGAAATGTTTTCTCTGAGGCTAGTTTACGTTTTGGTTCTCTCTTCCTCAGACAGTGGTGGAGGCAGGGTCACTATAGAAAAGTTCATGACCAACAAGGGAGTCAAAGGTTATGGAGGGGTGAGGCAGGCAAAATGGACAACAATCAGACCAGCCACAACGTTAATGGATGGCACAGGATACTTGATGGGCCGAAGGGCTGGCTTTGTGGACACTTTATCGGGGTGTTGTTTCTGAGGAGAAATCACTCAAATTTCTTTTTCTTTCTCCCTCAGCCTCCTCAGCAGATTCCCACTCTCTCGATGAAGGTAGGAGATGACTTTAATTTGGGAAGCGTTCAGTAGAAGAGAATTGCGTGCCGATGATGAGGCAGTGGTAACTAATTCAGCCAATCCCTGTTCTGGTTCCATTGGGAGAGGCTGCTCTCCACTTACTAATGTTCCATGGAAAAAGGATTGGATTGGCTTCAGGACCTCACCCACTGGGTCAATATTCTCAAACATTCGGAGCCCAGCATTGAGCTGAGGGCCAGGGAACTGGGTTGGGGTGAGAACGTTGCGAAGGTTGAAGAGTGAGGGGCAGTCAGTAACGTTCTCATTTCCTCTCTCTCCAACAGATGGTTTCTCCAGCCACTATGACTATGATGACTTCCTGACAGGTAGGATGTACTTCCTGTTTCTTTGTACATCCACTCCTCTGTAAGGAGAATAGCTGAAATTTCTCATCCCTGGAACTATATTTGTAAACGTCTTCGGTACTCTCTCTAATACATTCACATTTTTCCCTATAGTGTGGTGCCCATAACTATTCTCAATACCCAGATGAGGTCTGACCTGTGTTCTGTATAAGATCAATATAACCTCCCTGCTTCGTACTCTATCTAAACAAGTAGGAAACTGGAAGAACACAGCAAGCCAGATAGCATCAAGAGGTGGAGACATTAGGTACTCTATGTCCCTGTTAATGAAACAAGAATAGAAATTGCTAGGTAAACTTGGCAGATCTGTCAGCATCTGTGGAGAGAAAGCAGAGTTAACGTTTCGGGTCTGTTGACCCTTCTTCAGAACTGATGGTAGCTCGGAAAAGGTTATTACTTATATAGAAGGAAGGGTGGTGAGAGGGGAGGGACTAAACAATAGGTGGAGATAGAGCCCAAAGAGAGAGAAACACAGTTGGACAATGGTCAGCCTAGGAGAATGACTGGCTGCTACTGAGACCTGTTCGAGGCTGACAATGGGTTGTGTGTGGCAGCAGCTCGTGTAATGGCAAGACCTGGTGCATGGGGGAGGGGGAAAGACATAGGGAAAGCTGCTCAAGCCTGAAAGCTGTTGAACTTGACACTGAATTAATTACTTATTAATGAAACCTTGAATACTGTACACTGTAAGGGAGTCCCTTAGTGGTATTATCGCCGGACTCTTAACTCAGAGACTCAGGTTATGTTCTGTGGACCTGGGTTCAAATCCCACCAGGGCAGATGGTAGAAAGTGAATTCTATAAAAATCTGGAATCAAGAATCTGTGATGACCAGCAAACCATTGTCGATTCTCAGATCTCTTCTAAGACTTGGAACTACAATGTTGTGGCCATAACGGAGACATGGATTTCACTGGGGCAGGAATGGTTGCTGTATGTTCCAAAGTTTAGATATTTCAAAAAGAATAAGAGGCAGGGGAGAGGTGTAAAAGAGGAGGGGGAGTAGCATTGTTAATTACAGAGTGCATCACAGCTGCAGAAAAGGAGGTTGTAGAGGAGGGTTTGTCTTACTGTGTCAGTATGGGTGGACGTCATTAACAGGAAAGGAGCATTTACTTTATTGGGTGTTTTCTAATAGACCCCCAATAGCAGCAGAGAGATCGAAGAACAGATTGGATAGCAGATCTTGGAAAGGTGCAGATGTAACAGAGTTGTTGTTATGGGTGACTTCAACTTCCCCAGTATTGATTGGAACTTTCTTAGTGCAGATGGTATGAATGAAGCCGATTTTGTCAGGTGTGTCCAGGAGGGATTCCTGATTCAGTATGTAGATAGGCCAACTAGGGAGAGGCCATATTGGAATTGGTGCTAGGCAACGAGCCAGGCCAGGTGTCAGGTCTCTCAGTGGGAGAGCATTTCGGTGACAGTGACCATAACTGCCTCACCAGGGAGATGGATATGACTGACACTTCAAACACTTGACCAGCTTCATTCCCAAGCACTGCCCTCTCCTGAGCAGGATTATTTACATATTGGCACAGAAAGATCTCCTGGACCCACCCAGTCTAATCCTTTCACTTTAAGGTGATCCCAGTTAATGTTAGCAAAGTTGAAATCCCCTATGACCATAACCCTCTTCCCCTCACAGACCTCCCTGTAATTTGCCAACACGTCTGCACCTCTACCTCCCTCTGCCTGCTGAGAGTCACAGAGTCATAGAGATGTACAGCATGGAAACAGACCCTTTGGTCCAACCCGTCCATGCCGACCAGATATCCCAATCCAATCTAGTCCCACCTGCCAGCACCCGGCCCATATCCCTCCAAACCCTTCCTATTCATATACCCACCCAAATGCCTCTAAAATGTTACAATTGTACCAGCCTCCACCACATCCTCTGGCAGCTCATTCCATACACGTACCACCCTCTGTGTGAAAAAGTTGCCCCTTAGGTCTCTTTTATATCTTTCCCCTCTCATCCTAAACCTATGCACTCTAGTTCTGGACTCCCTGATCCCAGGGAAAAGACTTTGTCTATTTATATTATCCATGCCCCTCATAATTTTGTAAACCTCTATAAGGTCACCCCTCAGCCTCTGACGATCCAAGGAAAATGCTTTCCCTATAGCTCAAATCCTCCAACCCTGGCAACATCCTTGTAAATCTTTTCTGAACCCTTTCAAGTTTCACAACATCTTTCCGATAGGAAGGAGGCCAGAATTGCACACAATATCCCAACAGTGGCCTAACCAATGTCCTGTACAGCCGCAACATGACCTCGTAACTCCTGTACTCAATACTCTGACCAGTAAAGGAAAGCATACCAAACGCATTCTTCACTATCCTATCTACCTACGACTCCACCTTCAAGGAGCTATGAACCTGCACTCCAAGGTCTCTTTGTTCAGCAACACAACCTTTCCATTAAGTGTATAAGTCCTGCTAAGATTTGCTTTCCCAAAATGCAGCACCTCGCATTTATCTGAATTAAACTCCATCTGCCATTTCTCAGCCCATTGGCCCATCTGGTCCAGATCCTGTTGTAATCAGAGGTAACCCTCTTCGCTGTCCACTACACCTCCAATTTTGGTGTCATCTGTAAACTTACTAACTGTACCTCTTATGCTCACATCCAAATCACTTATGTAAATGACAAAAAGTAGAGGACCCAGCACCGATCCTTGTGGTACTCCACTGGTCACAGGCCTCCAGTCTGAAA
The DNA here is from genome assembly GCF_047496795.1 of Chiloscyllium punctatum. NCBI lineage: Eukaryota > Metazoa > Chordata > Chondrichthyes > Orectolobiformes > Hemiscylliidae > Chiloscyllium > Chiloscyllium punctatum. The sequence continues at coordinate 128,593,026 of NC_092746.1, read as the reverse complement.
AACAACCCTCCACCACCAACCTCTGTCTTCTACCTTTGAGCCAGTTCTGTATCCACATGGCTAGTTCTCCCTTTATTTCCATGAGATCTAACCTTGTTAGTCGGTCTCCCATGGGGAACCTTGTCGAACACCTTACTGAAGTCCATATAGATCACATCTACTGCTCTGCCCTCATCAATTTTCTTTGTTACTTCTTCAAAAAATTAAATCAAGTTTATAAGACATGATTTTCCACGCACAAAGCCATGTTGACTTGACACTGACATTTTTTACAAACCCAACGACTCCCACAGCTACCTGGATTACACCTCTTCCCACCCTACCTCTTGCAAAAATGCCATCCCGTATTCCCAATTCCTCCGCCTCCGCCGGATCTGCTCCCAGGAGGACCAGTTCCACCATAGAACACACCAGATGGCCTCCTTCTTTAGAGACCGCAATTTCCCTTCCCAAGTGGTTAAAGATGCCCTCCAACGCATCTCGTCCATATCCCGCACTTCTGCCCTCAGACCCCACCCCTCCAACCGTAACAAGGACAGAACGCCCCTGGTGCTCACCTTCCACCCTACCAACCTTCGCATAAACCAAATCATCCACTGACATTTCCGCCACCTCCAAACAGACCCCACCACCAGGGATATATTTCCCTCCCCACCCCTTTCCGCCTTCCGCAAAGACCGTTCCCTCCGTGACTACCTGGTCAGGTCCACGCCCCCCTACGACCCACCCTCCAATCCTGGCACTTTCCCCTGCCACCGCAGGAACTGTAAAACCTGCACCCACACCTCCTCCCTCACCTCTATCCAAGGCCCTAAAGGAGCCTTCCACATCCATCAAAGTTTTACTTGCACATCCACTAATATCATTTATTTATCCATTGCTCCCGATGCGGTCTCCTCTACATTGGGGAGACTGGGCGCCTCCTAGCAGAGTGCTTTAGGGAACATCTCCGGGACACCCGCACCAATCAACCACACCGCCCCGTGGCCCAACATTTCAACTTCCCCTCCCATTCTGCTGAGGACATGGAGGTCCTGGGCCTCCTTCACCGCCGTTCCCTCACCACCGGACGCCTGGAGGAAGAACGCCTCATCTTCCGCCTCGGAACACTTCAACCCCAGGGCATCAATGTGGACTTCAACAGTTTCCTCATTTCCCCTTCCCCCACCTCACCCTAGTTCTAAACTTCCAGCTCAGTAATTGTCCCCATAACTTGTCCGGACTTGTCCTACCTGCCTATCTTCTTTTCCACCTATCCACTCCACCCTCTCCTCCTTGACCTATCACCTTCATCCCCTCCCCCACTCACCCATTGTACTCTATGCTACTTTCTCCCCACCCCCACCCTCCTCTAGCCTATCTCTCCACGCTTCAGGCTCACTGCCTTTATTCCTGATGAAGGGCTTTTGCCCGAAATGTCGATTTCGAAGCTACTTGGATGCTGCCTGAACTGCTGTGCTCTTCCAGCACCACTAATCCAGAATCTGGTTTCAGCATCTGCAGTCATTGTTTTTATCCCTAATCAGTCCTTGCCTTTCCAAATACATGTACATCCTGTCCCTCAGGATTCCCTCCACCAACAAATTGCCCACCACTGAGTTCAGGCTCACTGGTCTATAGTTCCCTGGCTTGTCCTTACCACCCTTCTTAAACAGTGGCACCATGTTTGCCAACCTCCAGTCTTCTGGCACCTCACCTGTGACTATCGATGATACAAATATCTCAGCAAGAGGCCCAGCAATCACTTCACTAGCTTCCCACAGAGTTCTCAGGTAAACCTGATCAGGTCCTGGGGATTTATCCACCTTTAACCGTTTCAAGACATCCAGCACTTCCTCCTCTGTAATCTGGACATTTTGCAAGATGTCACCATCTATTTCCCTACTGTCTATATCTTCCACATCCTTTTCCACAGTCAATACTGTGGAATATCTCCCCCATTTTCTGTGGCTCCACACAAAGGCCACCTTGCTGATCTTTGAGGGTCCCTATTCTCTCCCTAGTTACCCTTTTGTCCTTAATATATTTGTAAAAACCCTTTGGATTCTCCTTAATTCTATTTGGCAAAGCTATCTCATGTCCCCTTTTTGCCCTCCTGATTTCCCTCTTAAGTATAATCCTACTGCCTTTATACTCTTCTAAGGATTCACTCGATCTATCCTGTCTATACCTAACATATGCTTCCTTCTTTTTCTTGACAAAACCCTCAATTTCTTTAGTCATCCAGCATTCCCTATACCTACCAGCCTTCCCTTTCACCCTGACAGGAATATACATTCTCTGGATTCTTATCTCATTTCTGAGAGGCCTGTAGTATAACCGCAGCAAAGTAAACATCGCACCTTTTTTAGTTCTGAGCTCTGCCCAGGTGGCCTCATTTGAAGACCCTAGGTGGACACCCTCCCTCATCCCAACAGTAATGGTCTCCTTAATCCATCTCATTACATTCCCCCTCCATCGCACCGGAATCATTTACACTGGGAATGTTGAGCTGACAGTCCAGGTCTCCTGGGCTAGAGAGTTTTAATTATGAGGAGAGATTGGATAGACTGAGTTTTCCTTAGAGGAGACTAAGAGGAGTCATGTTTTGAAATATAGAAATTTATGAGAGACATAGCATAAGTGGGAAGATACTCAACCATTTTAGTGGAGGGTTCAGTGACTAGGGACATAGATTAGATTAGATTACATTACAGCGTGGAAACAGGCCCTTCGGCCCAACAAGTCCACACCGACCCGCCGAAGCACAACCCACCCATGCCCCTACATTTACCCCTTACCAAACACTACGGGCAATTTAGCATGGCCAATTCACCTGACCTGCACATTTTTTGGACTGTGGGAGGAAACCGGAGCACCCGGAGGAAACCCACGCAAGTGGGGTTGGCTCATAGCCAACTGAGTGGGAAGTGAGGTTAGAGTAGTTAGGTGGTGGTTTTTGGCAGGTGCAGATTCAATGGACAGAAGGGCCTTCCCCTGTGCTGTAGATCTCTGACTTCAACCATGTCTCAGTGATTGCAACAATATCATCCCATTCCATCCCCCGAGCAGTCAGGCTCCTTGCATTAAAATAGAAACCATTTAGACAATAGACAATAGACAATAGGTGCAGGAGTAGGCCATTCAGCCCTTCGAGCCTGCATTCAATATGATCATGGCTGATCATTCCTAATCAGTATCCTCTTCCTGCCTTATCTCCATAACCCTTGATTCCACTATCTTTGAGAGCTCTATCCAACTCTTTCTTAAATGAATCCAGAGACTGGGCCTCCACTGCCCTCTGGGGCAGAGCATTCCACACAGCCACCACTCTCTGGGTGAAGAAGTTTCTCCTCATCTCTGTCCTAAATGGTCTACCCCGTATTTTTAAGCCGTGTCCTCTGGTTCGGCACTCACCCATCAGCAGAAACATGTTTCCTGCTGCCAGAGTGTCCAATCCTTTCATAATCTTATATGTCTCAATCAGATCCCCTCTCAGTCTTCTAAACTCAAGCGTATACAATCCCAGTCGCTTCAGTCTTTCAGTGTAAGGTAGTCCCGCCATTCCAGGAATTGACCTCGTGAACTTACGCTGCACTCCCTTAATAGCCAGAATGTCTTTCCTCAAATTTGGAGACCAGAACTGCACACAGTACTCCAGGTGTGGTCTCACCAGGGCCCTGTACAGCTGTAGAAGCACCTTTTTGCTTCTATACTCAATCCCTCTTGTTATGAAGGCCAGCATGCTATTAGCCTTCTTCACTACCTGCTGTACCTGCATGCTTGCCTTCATTGACTGGTGGACAAGAACACCCAGATCTCTCTGTCCTGCCCCTTTACCTAAATTGATTCCATTGAGGTAGTAATCTGCCTTCCTGTTCTTGCCACCAAAGTGGATAACCATACATTTATCCACATTAAACTGCATCTGTCATGCATCTGCCCACTCACCTAACTTGTCCAGGTCACCCTGTAATCTCCTAACATCCTCATCACATTTTACCCTGCCACCCAGCTTTGTATCATCAGCAAATTTGCTAATGTTATTGCTGATACCATCTTCTATATTATTAACATATATTGTAAAAAGCTGCGGTCCCAGCACGGATCCCACTGGTCACTGCCTGCCATTCCAGAGACCTAAGTCTCTCCAACACCAAATCCTGGCAAGTATAAATTCCCTTAAGTTCAGGTCCTTCAGCCACTGTTACCTCAGGGAGATTGCTTGTGTCTTCCCTGGTGAACACAGATCTGAAGTACCCATTTAATTCTTCTGCCATTTCTTTGTTCCCCGTAATATATTCCCCTGTTTCTGTCTTCAAGGGCCCAATTTTAGTCCTAACCATTTTTTTGCCTTGCACATACCTAAAAAAGCTTTTACTATCCTCCTTTATATTCTTGGCCAGTTTACCTTCGTACCTCATTTTTTCTCTGTGTATTTCCTTCTTACTAATCCTCTGTTGCTCTTTAAAAGCTTCCCAGTCCTCCGTTTTCCCACTTATCTTTGCTATGTTATACTTTTTCTCTTTTAACTTTATATGTTTCTTAACTTCCCTCATCAGCCACGGCCGCCCATGCCTCCTCCTGGGATCTTTCTTCCTTTTAGGAATGAACTGATCCTGCAACTTCTGCATTATACACAGAAATATCCGCCATTGTTCCGCCACGGTCATCCCTGCTAAGGTATTGCACCATTGAACTTTGGCCAGCTCCTCCCTCATAGCTCCATAGTTCCCTTTATTCAACAGAAGTACTGTCACTTCCGACTGTACCATCTCCCTCTCAAATTGCAGATTGAAGCTTAATGTATTATTGTCACTACTTCCCAATGGCTCCTTCACTTCGAGGTCTCTGACCAATTCTGGTTCGTTACACAATACCAGATCCAGAATTGCCTTCTCCCTGGTTGGCTCCAGCACCAGCTGCTCTAAGAATCCATCTCTGAGGCACTCCACAAAGTCTCTTTCTTGAGGTCCAATACCATCCTGATTCTCCCAGTCTACCTGCATGTTAAAATCCCTCATAACAGCTGTAGTAACATCTTTGTGACAGGCCAATTTCAGCTCCTGATTCAACTTACATCCGACATCCAGACTACTGTTTGGGGGCCTGTAGATGAATCCCAAAAGGGTCTTTTTACCCTTAGTATTTCGCAGCTCTATCCACACTGACTCTACATCCCCTGACTCTAGGTCCCCCCACGCAAGGGACTGAATATCCTCCCTTACCAACAAGGCCACCCCACCCCCTCTGCCCGTCAGTCTGTCCTTACGATAGCACGTGTAGCCTTGAATATTCATTTCCCAGGCCCTGTCCACTTGAAGCCACATCTCAGTTATCCCCACAATATCGTATCTGCCAATTTCCAAAAGAGCCTCAAGCTCATCCATCTTATGTCTAATGCTTCGTGCATCCATGTATAGTATTTTTAATTTGTTACTGCCCTCACCCTTCCCATCAACTCCTATTTCACTCAACCTTACAGCATGATCCCTTTCCAAGTTTTCTGCCTCATTGATACAGTTGTCTTTCTTGACTTCTCTTGTTCTAACTTTCCCTTCAATTTCCTTTTTTAACATCCAGTTTGTTCCCCCCCCCACTCTTAGTTTAAATGTAGCGGTGTTGCAGTAAAAAACCTGCCTGCCAGAATGCTGGTCCCTATTCTATTAAGGTGCAAACCATCTCTCTTGTAGAATTTATGCTTGCCACGGAATATACCCCAGTGATCCAAGAACTTAAATCCTTGCTTCCTGCACCATTTCCCCAGCCACACGTTCAAGTCCATTATCTCCCTGTTCCGGACCTCACCAGCCCGAGGAACTGGAAACAAACCGGAGATAACCACCTTGGACGTCCTGCTTTTCAGCCTTCTTCCTAGTTCTCCGAAGTCCCGCTGTAGTATGTTCCTCCTCTTCTTCCCGACATCATTTGTGCCGACATGTACCACCACCTCTGGCTCTTCACCCTTGTCCTTGAGGATTTCCTGCACTCTGTCCGCGATGTCTTTCACCCTGGCACCAGGAAGGCAACACACCATCCTTAAATCCCGTCTGCTCCACAAAAACCCCGGTCAGTTCCTCTCACGATGGAGTCCCGTATTCTCACGGCTCTGTGCGATGTCCAACTCTTCCGCTCTTCCTCTGCGCCAACTTTTGATTGACAGACCTGGCTGCCTCGCGGACTGGCAGTGTCATCAGTCTCTACTGTTTCCAAAAGCTTCAACTTGTTCCTGACAGGTACTTCTCCCGGGGTCTCTTGCACCTGTCTCCTCTCTGCCTTCCTCATCGTCTTCTCGACCTCCCATGTGCCCCCCTCCTGCCCAGGTCTTCTCCATCTGTTGGACCATCCTGATATTTCTTTCCTTCACCCATTGAGCTCAATCCGTCCCCTCTCTTGACTGTGACCATTCCCATAAACTCCACATCAATCCCAGATTGAAACCATGCCCTGTCACCCTCCTGAGGGGTTGATGGGGGTTGGTAGTGAGGTTGGGGTTGGTCTGGGGGATGGTGGTGGTGGTGATGGGTTATGAGGAGGGGGAAGGGTTGGTGAGGGCATGGTGGGTTGGGAAGGCTGGCGGGGACTGGTGGGGTTGCGGGGGGAGTGTTAAGGCAAGGGTGGTGTGGCTGAGGCGGGGGCTGTAAAACACATGTTGGCCCAAGAGGGGAAAGTGGGAGTCTAAAGGGCACGGGGACTGGTTGTGGGATTTTATAACTCATCCCACTCTCATGTTGACTTTCAGATGCCAGGAGACACATCCGATCTGCACGTTCTGACGAAGGCTGTAAGTAAATGGCGAGCGGGCGCAGGGCTGGGTATGATAACATGGTGGAATGGTGTCTCCCCAGGAGTCCTGCACTAACTACTGGGAGCAGGCACTCTCCCCCTGGGCAGGCAGGGGGGAGAGAATGTCCCTCAGACCTTGGTCTCTGTCCTGATCTGAGTTTCCACAAACTGGGCTCCCCCTTCTACCCTGTGCCTGACAAGGGGGGTGGGGGGAGGTGTTCAGCTCAGCCGTGATGCCTCCTGTAGCCCACCAACCTCACACACATTACTCATAATTAGAGCTGGCACATAAATGATGGGGATTTGGGTGAGAAACTGAGTGGGGATAGGGCTGGAACTGCAAGGGGAGGGGACAGGCAGGGTGGGGAGTGGCCTAACATGGTTTAAGGGACTGATACTCGGGTGTTTGTCATCAGGGCCAGGCTGCCAGAGACCCAGCGACAGACACAGACTAATCTCTCTCTCTCTTTCTCTCTCCCCAGCCCATGTACTGAGTGTGGAACATCATGACCCAGATCCCGGTAAGCTTGGTTTTGTTATTGCGGAGGGGAAATGTGGGATGGATTCCCACAGAGAGCTCGGATGTGGTTCCATAGCTCTGGCTCTGAACAGTCAGTGGGCAGCCTGGCCCATCTTACACCATAAGCACTCTGATTCAGCTTCATAATAATCCCCAACTCCTTCTCCAGCAAGGTATCCTGAGACCCAGGTAATGCTCTGGGGACTTGAATTCAAATCTCAGAAAGGCAGATGGTGGAACTTGAATTCACTAATAATAAAAAAAACCCCGGAATTTGAATGTCTAATGATGGCCATGAATCCATTGTCAATTGTTGGGAAAAACCCCACTGGGGTCACTAATGTCCTTCAGGGAAGGCAACTGCCACCCTTACCTGGTCTGGCCTACATGTGACTCCAGACCCACAGCAATGTGGTTAACTCTTATCTGTCCTCTGGGCAATTAGGGATGGCAAATAAATGCTGGTCTAGCCAGCAACACCCACATCAGTTAGTGACACACGCACAAGGTCCTCACCTGTTGTGCAAGTTTGTGTGTTTGACAAACTTACTAGAGATTTGGAAATTGTAATTATTGAGCTGGATAAGGTGCATGCGCTGGATGTTGTGAATTTGGGTTTTCAAAAAAGCTTTGATCAGGGTGATGTTATAAAACATGAAGGGCATCTCATAGAAACCCATCAAACACGAACAGGTTGAGAAATCAAACTGAAAAAAACAAAGTGCAAATCCCCAGTTTCCCTGTCTCTTGGATTCAGGTTGAGCAAAAGCACAGGCCGGATTTCTATATTTAACAGGAATTACTGTTTATTGCGAATAAGTATAGCTACAGGTAAACAATTTCGAAACAGTGACATATTTGTTAAAAATTTAATCCCCTTGTAAACTCCTCCTCCACAACCACACAAAATAAAGGGAGAAGGAGAGACTGGGAAGACATTTCAATGGGTCCTGTCCACAGGGTTTACTGAAATGAACCTTTTAGGTTTTGAGGAATACCGCTCCCATGATTGTTTTTCTCCAGGGATTTTCATTTGATGCAGAAGGAGCAGAGTGCCTGATTCATAATTTATAAAGTCTCTGACTTACTGGGTAAAAGCCACAGCTTCAGCACCTGATAAGGGCTAATTGATGGCTTTCTTCAGGCTCAAGGTGTTTTTTACTGCAAACAAAAGGACAGCACCTGCCTTTCTGGAGGTCTGAAGGCTTCTCCCCATATTGTTCACACCCACAAGCTGTTCAGCTGTCTGGCAGCCAATCACATCATTGTTGTCAGGGAGAAGGCCTTTGTCATTGACAACTGGTCACTGTGCCACAGACCAATCAGCTACTGGTTACTGGCCGAGTCTCCTGACTCCAGCTCGTCAGCAATTAAATCCTCCCCACTGCCTGAACAAGCAGCTGTGTAAGCAGCACTTACAATGAGGGAGCTGCTTTTAAAATGTACAGCAAACCTTTCCACAATCCTTGGTGTTTTAGAACATAGAATATAGAAGAGTACAGCACAGTACAGGCCCTTCAGCCCACAATGTTGTGCTGAACATTTATCTTAATCTAACATCAACCTAACCTACACACCCCTCAATTTACTGCCATCCATGTGCTTGTCCAGCAGTCACTTAAATGTCCCTCATGTCTCTGACTCTACCACCACCACTGGCAGTACATTTGTCACACCCACCATGCTCTGAGTAAAGAACCTACCTCTGACATCTCCTCTATATCTTCCTCCAATCACCTTCAAATTATGACCCCTCGTGACAGCCATTTCTGCCCTGGGGAAAAGTCTCTGGCTATCTCCTCTCTCTGTGCCTCTCATCACCTTGTACACCCCTATCAAGTCACCTCTCTTCCTTCTGCCATCCAGTGTGGAAAGCCCAAGTTCACTCAACTTCTCTTCATAAGACAAGCCCTCCAATCCAGGCAGCATCCTGGTAAATCTCCTCTGCACCCTCTCTAAAGCATCTACATCCTTCCTATAATGAGGTGACCAGAACTGGATACAATATTCCAAGTGTGGTCTAACCAGGGCTTTATAGAGCTGCAGCAAAACCTTGTGGCTCTGTTAAAGTATCAATTCGGGACGGCTCAGGGAATTCCTGAGGGACTCTACCTGTACCCTCTCTTGGTTCGTCCCAGAGATTGTACTCTGTGGCAGTCTGGAATTTAAAACTCTTAGACAGTTTCGTTTAAATTATTACCTATATTTACCAATGGCATCAATGTTACAATACAACATTGTTTTTTATTTCAAAAATATACTTTATTCATAAATGATTTGATGGTCTGTACATTGGATCATGCCATACATATGTCCATATTTACAAACACAGATTCGACTTTATCCTTGTCCTTTACAATCCTGTGCATTTTTCAATCTTGTATATATACATATATTTGGCTGAGGCATCAGCAGAGCCCCAAAAAAAACGTCTGTATGGGCCCCCTGTTCTTCTTTAGGCAGGCCGATCTTACACGGTGGTCTTTCCCCACCGCGCCTTGGCGGCAGCTGCCCCAAGCTTCAGCGCGTCCCTCAACACGTAGTCTTGGACCTTGGAATGTGCCAGTCTGCAGCACTCGGTCGGGGTCAACTCCTTCAGCTGGAAGATCAACAGGTTTCGGACCGCCCAGAGAGCGTCCTTCACCGAGTTGATGATCCTCCAGGCGCAGTTAATGTTCGTCTCGGTGTGAGTCCCGGGGAACAGGCCGTAGAGCACGGAGTCCCGCGTCACGGCGCTGCTCGGGACGAACCTCAACAAGCACCACTGCATTCCTCTCCAGACTTCTTCTGCATAGGCACATTCCAGAAGGAGGTGTGTGACAGTCTCGTCCCCCCCGCAGCCACTTCGAGGGCAGCGTGCGGTGCGGCAGAGAGTCCGGGCATGCATAAAGGATCTCACAGGCAGAGCCCTTCTCACCACCAGCCAAGCCACGTCTTGGTGCTTGTTGGAAAGTTCTGGCGATGAGGCATTCTGCCAAATGGCTTTGACAGTCTGCTCAGGGAACCGCTCGACAGGATCCGCCCTCTCCTTTTCCCGAAGGGTCTCAAGGACGCTACGTGCTGACCACTTCCTGATGGACTTGTGGTCAAAGGTGTTTTTCCTCATAAATTTCTCCACGAAGGACAGGTGATACGGAACGGTCCAACTACTCGGAGCGTTCCACGGCAGCGAGGCCAGGCCCATCCTTCGCAACACCGGGGACAGGTAGAACCTCAGTACGTAGTGACACTTGGTGTTTGCGTACCGGGGATCCACGCACAGCTTGATGCAGCCACACACAAAGGTGGCCATCAGGGTGAGGGTGGCATTGGGTGTGTTTTTTCCCCCATTGCACCGGTCTTTGTACATAGAGTCTCTTCGGACCCGGTCCATCTTTGATCTCCAAATGAATTGGAAGATGGCCCGGGTGACTGCGGCCGCACAGGTCCTGGGGATAGGCCAGACCTGTGCCACATATAGCAATACTGAGAGTACCTCACACCTGATGACCAGGTTTTTTCCCGCGATGGAGAGCGATCGTTGCCCCCATCTGCCTAGTTTCTGTCTCATCTTCCTGATCCGCTCCTCCCAGGTCTTGGTGCACGCCCCAGCCCCCCCGAACCAAATACCCAGCACCTTCAGGTGGTCAGTCCTGACGGTGAAGGGGATAGAGGATTGGTCGGCCCAGTTCCCGAAGAGCATGGCCTCGCTCTTGCCTCGGTTTACCTTGGCCCTCGAGGCCCGTTCGAACTGGTCACAGATGCACATGAATACAACATAGATACCTATAAGGCAGGCTTGAGCTCAGGTTTTAAAACCACTAGCAGAGTCGTTGCGCCAGCTCTTACCCCTAAGAGATCTCTCAGGCTACACCCCTTATTGCTGTTGTCTTTATAAAGAAATTGGCATTAAAATTTCTAAAACACCATATGTCCTTAATCAGATAAGCAGCAATAAAATGGCAAAGGTTTGCAGAGAAAGAGAAACTCATTGGTAGGTCTGAGTACGCTTGACTAATTAACTACATGCACATCAGAGTGGGAAACACTTGATCCAGCCAGGCTCAAATGGCCAATTGCTTTGGTTAGATAACCTTCCCTTTTAACAAGACATCATAATGACAGACTAGTCTAAACAATGTGAAAAAGTCATGAGGTAACCTTGCTTACCAGAATGCAACTTAAGTTCATAACATTCCCAAATCTCGAGCTCCAGGGAACAACACACTTTCAATCCATGACAAGCTTGTGTTCACTCAAATCAGACAATAAAGGGTTAATTTTCCATCAGCTTCCGTCCTCTCTCTCTCTCTCTTTCTGTGTCCCTCGAACCCTTCAGTCAGTGAATGTAATTTACAGAAGAATTTTATCTCTCTCTCACTCACACATGAACATCTTCCAACTTTCAGCCTTTGTGTTTTCCTAGCCTGTAAGGGTAATGAGACATTCACTTCCCAGAGCAGTCACGATGAGGGAGCTGAGCTTCATAAATTCAATTCTGCTCAGTGTGGTATACAAGAAAATCTATCAGGATTGTTCTATTATGTACATATTCCACTCAGCTTATTAAATTACAAGTTCTTTACCTATGGAGTATGAGCTTTTGTTAAGAATCTTTGATAGAAACCAGCAATTTAATTATCCAACATCCCATTGTGAAATATGCAGGCCTCCATATATCACAAATCTGGATGTAGTGTGAGAAGGAAATACTGCCACACATTCCACAAGTGAACAAATGTTACCGCCTTATTTACACTGATTCAGAGAAATTAAGAACAGATGTCCCCAATCCTCTTGAACAAGTACTTTCCTGCATTCTCTGCAGCAAATGTGTCACATCTAAGGCTACACATTTTCTCAGCTCTTAAACTCAATCCCTTGTTAATGAAAACCAAAATACCACACGCCTTCTTAACTACCCTGTCAACTTGGATGGCAACTTTGAGGGAACCGACCATTTCATTTCTTCATCCAAGTCATTTATAAAACCTACAAAGAGCAGAGGCCCAAGAACAGATCCCTGTGGGACACCGCTGGTCACCGAGCACCAGGCAGAATACGTTCCATCCACTACCACTCGCTGTCTTCTTTTGGCCAGCCAAATCTCCCTGTATCCCATACCTCCTAACTTTCTGAATGAAGCTACCTTTGGGAGCCTTATCAAATGCTTGACTGAAATCCATATGCACTACAGCCACTGCTCGACCTTTGTCAACTTGTCTCGTCACATCCTCAAAGAACTCAATAAAACTTGTGAGGCATGACCTGCCCCTCACAAAGCCATGCTGATTCTCTTTAATCAAACTATGTTTTTCCAAATAGTCATCACTCCTATCTCTCAGAATCCTTTCCAGTACCTTGCTTACCACAGACATAAGACTGACTAGTCTGTAATTCCCAGGGATTTCCCTATTCCCTTTCTTGAACAGAGGAACAACATTCACATCCCTCCAATCAGCCAGTACAACTCCATGGAGAATGAGGATGCAAAGAACATCGCCAGAGGTGCATCAATTTCATTCCTCGCTTCCCGTAGTAACCTTGGATATATCTGGTCCGGCCCTGGTGACTTATCTATCTTGATGCTTCCCAGAATTTCCAGCACATCCACTTCCTTAATATCAATCTATTCAGGCCTATTAACCTTGTCCACAGTGTTCTCGCTATCAACAAGGTCCATCTCTCTCGTGAATACTGAATCAAAAAACTCATTTAAGGGCTCCCCTGCCTCTTCAGACTCCAGGCACAAGTTCTCTCCACTATCCCTGATCGGTCTTTTAGACAGGCCTTTTCCTATTTTCAGTCCACAATCAAAAATATAGGAACATAAATAGACATGGGCTTGAAACTCAGGAAATAGATTTTGTTCTTCAGGATATTCTCTCCCTCCCAGTATTGGAATTCCTCTTTAATCTATCCTATCATGCCTCCTCCTTCATTCCTTCCTTCCCTATCTTTCCTTGACATGGAATATTTAACACCCATCAATGTTTAACGCCCTGTCTTTGGGACAGATGACATCTCTTAGAGAGATGGCCAAGAATAGTTGAATGGCTTCTTTCTGTGCTGTAATTCAGGAATCGGATTGGAGAGCCTGGTGACTGGAATTCCAGTCCGCATCCTGGCTTCCTGATCCATCCGACAGGTGTAGAGCAGGGGGCTCTCATGATCCCAAGGGGCTTGCTTTGAAAGAGAACAGATTAAAATGGAAACCCACTCATCCCCCTGGGAAACAATGGAGTAGTGGTCATGTCATCGGACAAATAATCCAGAAAACGCATGGACATCTTCCTGGGAGTAACCAAGGATGGGGAATGGGGAAAGAACCTGGAAAGGGGATGAAGAGGCTTTGAAGAGACTTGATGGGCTGACGAGCAGTATTTCTAAGCTGCGAGATGTTACGGAACTAATGTCTGATATTCCTCTTCTCTTTCTGGCTGCTCACAGATGGTGAATGAAGCAGTAACATTTGGAAGAGTAAGTCATTTGTTTTAATTGGGGAATATAAATGAATTGTAGGGCCTTTAACAAGCTTAACAAGGGATAGGAAGTGGAGTCCATCAGACAAAATTAAGGACTGCACATACTGGAGATTGGAGTCAAGATTAGAGTGGTGCTGGAAAAGTATAGCAGGTCAGGCAGCATCCGAGGAGCAGGAAAATCTTTCTTGTTGATGATTCGGGCAAAAGCCCTTCATCAGGAATGAAGGCAGGGAGCCTCCGGGGTGGGGAGATAAATGGAAGGGGGATGGGGCTTGGGAGAAGGTAGCCAAGAGTACAATAGGTAGATGGAGGTGGGGATGAAGGTGATAGGTCAGAGGGGAGGGTGGAGTGGATATGTGGGAAGGAAGATTGGCAGGTAGGACAGGTCATGAGGATGGTGCTGAGCTGCACCTCGGATACTGCCTGACCTGCTGTGCTTTTCCAGCACCACTCTAATCTAGACGAGTGGAGTCCATCAGCAAGGTTTGACAGATTGCTCAAGATTTCAAGTTCTGTTGATTGGAGGAAGATTGAGGGAGTGAGAAGTGTAAAAAAAAACGAGGCTTCAAGGATTATGGGGGAAAAGGCAAGAATGCGGAGCTGAGAATCACTGCATGGTGAAGCAGACTTGATGGGCTGAATGGCCAACTTCAGTTCATATACTGGATTAGTGGTGCTGGAAGAGCACAGCAGTTCAGGCAGCATCCAACGAGCAGCGAAATCGACGTTTCGGGCAAAAGCCCTTCATCAGGGATCAGTTCATATGTCTTATGACTAAAGAGGAAGCAAGGATCGAAGGACTGAGGGGGACAGCATGATCGAGGAGGTTCGGGAGGCTGGAGGATTAAACATCGAACTGATTGACATGTTTCAGAAAGTGAAGAGCTGATGGAGGTCCTATCATTCAGTGGAGACTGTCTCCAGCTCTGAGCCAGAAACTGCAGGTTTCAAGCCCCAGGCCAGGGATGTCTATAACACGGTTCAATAGGTAATGTAGCCCTAGGCCAAGGTTCAATGGGTAATGAAGCAAAACAGAGATAACATTGGATCCTCAGACTACAACACACACATGAATGTGCAAAAGTAAGGCCTTGGGTAGTGTCGTAGAACAGACAGGCCTAGGGGTCCAGGTAGATGATTCTTTGAAATTTGTCACAGTGCGGTTAAGAAGGCATTTCGCGTGCTTGCCTTCAGTACTCAGACCTGTCAGTATAGGAGTTGGAATGTCATGTTGAGGTTGTACAGGACATTAGTGAGATCTCTTCTGGAGTACTGTGTCCAGTTCTAGTCACACTGTTAATCGGAAGGATTTTATTAAGTTGGAAGGTTTGAGAAAAGATTTACCAGGATGTTGCTGGGAATAGAGAGTTTGAGTTATAAGGAGAAGCTGAATAGACTGGGACTTTTTTCACTGGAGTGCAGGTGGGTGAGGGGTAACATTATAGAGTTTTATAAAATCATGAGGGGCATAGGTAAGGTAATGGCGGGTGTCTTTTCCCTAGGGTGGGCGATTTCAAGACTAGAGGGAACATTTCCAAGGAGACAAAAGAAAGATTTAAGAAGACATGAGGAGCAACATTTTTACACAGAGAGTGGTTTGTGTGGAATGAGCTTCCAGAGGAAGTGATGGATGTGGGTATCGTTACAATGTTTAAAAGCATTTGGATAAGAATAAGAATATGAAAAGTTTGGGTGGATATGGCTAAAGGCAAGGTAGTTCAGTTTGGGATTATGGTTGGCATGGACTCATTGGACCAAAGGGTCTGTTTCCATGCTGTATGACTCTCTGACTGCTCTAGAGGGAACGCAATAATAGTTTGCGAGACCTGTTTCCAGGTTGGTGGGACTGTCCTATGAAGAGAGTTTGAGCAAACAGCACCTGTAATCGAGAGTTTGCGAGAATGAGAGTTTAACACTGAAAAATCCTTAAAAGGAGAGACAGGGTACCCACATCTACCTGTTTGGGGCATAATTTAAAACAAGGGGAAAGCTACTTGAGATATGGATTAATTTTTTCGCTCAGAGGAACGCGAACCTTTGGAATGGTATACCCCTGAGGACTGTGTCTATGCGTAGATTTACAGATAGATGTCTAAATACCAATGACTTTAATGTGTATTTTTTTAAAAATTCATTTGTGGGATGTGGGCAGTGGCTGGGCCAGCATTTATTGCCTGTACCCAGTTGCCCCCCGCCGAGAAGGTGGGGGTGAGCTGCCTTCTTGAATCGCTGCAGTCCATGTGCTGTGGGTTGACCCACAATACCCTTAGGGAGGGAATTCCAGGATTTTGACCCAGTGATAGTGAAGGAACAGCAATATCTTTCCAAGTCAGGATGGTGAGTGGCTTGCAGGGGAACTTGCAGGGGATAATGTTCCCGTGTATCTGCTGCCCTTGTCCTTCTAGATGGAAGTGCTCGTGGGTTTGGAAGGTGCTGTCTGAGGATCTTTGGTGAGTTTCTGCAGTGCATCTTGTAGATGGTACACACTGCTGTTACTGAGCGTCGATGGTGGATGCTTGTGGATGTGGTGTTAATCAAGCAGGAGGGACTTGAGGCAAAAGGCATTGAAGCGGATGATCGAACATTATTGTATTGAATGGTGGAGTAGACTGAGGAGACTGAATATGTTACTCCTGCTCCTATGTTCATACAGAATCCTACAATCAGCTATTAAGTCACCTCTCAAGCTTCTGTTTTCTTTAAGTGTAGATCTATTTTTGTCATGGCTGAGGATAATCCCATTCCACTTCCACTCTTGTTGAATAGTCAGTGCTGATTGGCATTTTCTCCAAATCAGAGGTGTAGCAATGGGTACCCGCATGGGTCCTAGCTATCCTGCCTTTTCATGGGGCATGTGGAACATTTCTTGTTCCAGGCCTACCCGGGCCCCTTCCCACAACTGCTTTATTAGTACATGCCTACCCTGATTGGTCATCTTCTGTGCAGTAAATTCTCCTGTTTCAGTAAGTGAATCTGGGAGGTCAAAGTGAGCAGAGTATGGATTTGGCTCAGGTCCCACAAATATGTCTCTTGTTCTTACTTCAGGTGGAAGTGTCTGAGATTACTGCTGTGAATCTGAGACACGTGCTGTCGCTGGGAACTGCTTTCAAAGACTTCAGCCTGCCCAAAGTCTACGCTAATGAGAATCACCATTGAACCAACACCACTTCATCTCTGTACACCACATAACTGCACACACAGGCACACCTCTGTGCAGACAGAAAGGGGAAATAAACACCGACTGTAATCGAGATAAATACACACACACCCAAGTCAATGGAGAAAAAAAGAGGGAACGAGGTGGGGTGGGGTGGGGGAGGAGAGAGAGAGAGAGAGAGAGAGAGAGAGAGAGAGAGAGAGAGAATAGAAAGTAAAAGACAGATACATTCACAGTCACATGCACACAGCCTCAAAGGGAAACAGGAACATTGAAACCCAGTGATATCCTCCTGAGCCACTGTTACCTTATCAAAGTAATCTGGAGGATGTTCTGGCAATAGTTAACACTGTGTCTACACGTTTGTGTGTGTATAAAGTTACAACACAATAACAGACCTTGTAACTGCTGTGATTTGATTTAGCTGAGATTGACTTCTCTATTAGATGCTTTGTAACTTGCAAACAATGTTGCTGTCACAACCTTCATGGGAATAATTGCTCGTTAAATAAACTGGAGCATTTCCACCATTTCAACAAAATTGCATTGCTTGAAATTGTAATAACTGTATAGCTGTTTCCTGAATACTTTCCATCTGTCAGCCTGTGACATCTGCTTCTCAATAAAAGGTCTATCGTGAATTCAATTGTTGGCTTCCAGGGAACGTGTTTATATTGTTATTACTGCCCATGAAGGCACTCGCCCTCACGAGAACTGTCCACCCCACCCACACCCTCACTCATTGGGTTAGTGCTCCATTCCACCTCACTGACCCTCATCGGGACAGAACCCCCCCACCTCCCTGCCAATGACCCTCACTGCAACAGTGCCCCCTCCCCCAGCCCACCGCTGACTGTCACTGGGAACAATGCCCCCCACCTCCTGGAACCTCACTGACAGTGCCTGGCCTACTTACTGCTTCCAGCACTTTCTTTAAGTTTGAATTAGAACTGATGATGTTTGGGTTTCTGAGGGTAATGCTGGATTTTCTGATAAAGAGTTTGAGTGAGTTGAATTATATCAATCATTAGACCAGTAACAGGAGTAGGCCATTCAGCCCCTCAAGCTTGTTCCACCATTCAAGAGGATCATGGTTGATCTGAAATTCCTCACGTTCACCTTCCAGCCCTTTCCCCATATCCCTTGATTCCCCGACTGATCAGGAATCTATTAGTCTCAACCTTAAATGGACACAACGACTCTGCCCCACAGCTCTCTGTGCCAAGGAGTTCCAAACTCTCTGCATTTATGGCCCAGAAAATTCACTCGAGGGAGGGGAAAGACTTCCACCTAAAACCCACCCTTCGATGCCCTCATTCAGATCATTTATAAAAATGACAAACAGCAGTGACCCCAAAACAGATCCTTGTGGTACCCCACTAGTAACTGAACTCCAGGATGAATATTTCCCATCAACCACCACTCTCTGTCTTCTTTCAGCTAGCTAATTTCTGATCCAAACTGCTAAATCGCCCTCAATCCCATGCCTCCATATGTTGTGCAATAACCTACCATGGGGAACCTTATCAAACACTTTACTGAAATCCATATACATCACATCAACCACTGCTGCCTCACAGCACCAGAGACCTGGGTTCAATTCCCGCCTCAGGCGACTGACTGTGTGGAGTTTGCACGTTCTCCCCGCGTCTGCGTGGGTTTCCTCCGGGTGCTCCGGTTTCCTCCCACACTCCAAAGATGTGCAGGTCAGGTGAATTGGCCATGCTAAATTGCCCGTAGTGTTAGGTAAGGGGTTGATATGGATGTAGGGGTATGGGTGGGTTACGCTTCGGCGGGGCGGTGTGGACTTGTTGGGCCGAAGGGCCTGTTTCCACACTGTAAGTAATCTAATCTATTCTAATCTAATCATTTACCCATCTGTTTGGTCACCTTCTCAAAGAACTCAATAAGGTTTGTGAGGCACAACCTATCCTTCACAAAACTGTGTTGACTATCCCTAATCAATTTATTCCTTTGTGGATGATTATAAATCCTATCCCTTATAACCCTTTCCAACATTTTACTCATAACTGAAGGCTCACTGGTCTATAATTACCAGTCTCGTCTCCCCTTGTCTCTTCTCCCCTTCTTGAACAAGGGAACAAAATTTGCTAATCTCTAGTCTTCTCGCACTGTTCCTGTAGGCAATGACGACATAAAGATCAAAGCCAAAGGCTCCGCAATCTCCTCCCTGGCTTCCTAGAGAATTCTAGGATAAATCCCATCTGGCTCAGGGGACTTACCTATTTTTTACACTCTCCAGAATTGCTAACACCTCCTCCTTGTGAACCTCAATCCCTTCTTGTCTTGTAGCCTGTATCTCAGTATTCTCCTCGACAATATTGCCTTTTTCCAGTGTGAATACTGACGAAAAATATTCATTTAACGCTTCCCCTATCTTCTCTGACTCCATGCACAACTTCCCACTACTGTCTTTGATTGGCCCTAATCTTACTCTAGTCATTCTTTTATTCCAGATATAGCTGTAGAAAGCCTTAGAGTTTCCTTGATCCTTTCTGCCAACAACTTCTCATGTCCCCTCCTGGCTCTTCTTAGCTCTCTGTTTAGGTCTTTCCTGGCTAACTTGTAATTCTCCCAAGTGCCCTAACTGAGCCTTCACATCTCATCCTAACAGCCGCCTTCTTCCTCTTGACAAGAGATTCAACTTCTTTGGTAGACCACGACTCCCTTGCTTGACAACCTACTCCATGTCTGACCGGTACATACTGATCAAGGACTCGCAGTAACTGTTCCTTGAATAAGCTTCACATTTCAATTGTGCCAATCCCCTGCAGTTTTCTTCCCCATCCTAAATCTTGCCTAATCACATTGTAATTACCTTTCCCCAGTTAAAACTCTTGCCTTTGGTATATAGCTATCCCTTTCCATTGTTAAACAAAACCGAATTATGGTCCTGTCACCAAAGTGCTCACCTACCCAAATCTAACACCTGGCTGGGTTCATTACCCAGTATCAAATCCAATGTGGCTTTGCCCATTGTTGACCTGTCTACATACTGTGTCAGGAAACCCTCCTGCACACATTGGACAATAACTGATCCATCGAAAGTTCTTAAACTATATTATTCCTCGTCAATATTTAAGTTCCCCATAACAACTACCCTGTCAATCTCGCTCCTATCGAGAGTAATTTTGCCATTCTTTCTCTACATCTCTGGAACTATTCGGAGGCCGACAGAAAACTCCCAACAGGTGACCTCTCCTTTCCTGTTTCTAACCTCAGCCCATACTACCTCAGTAGATGAGTCCCCAAACATCCTTTCTGCAAATGTAATACTGTCCGTGACTAACAATGCCACACCCCCCACCTCTTTTACCTTCATCTCTATTCTTGCTGAAACACCTGAGTCCCAGAACCTGCAATAACCATTCCTGTCCCTGCTCTACCCATGACTCTGAAACGGCCACAACATCAAAATCCCAGGTACCGACCTATGCTGCAAGTTCGCCCACCTTATTCTGGATGCTCCCGATGTTGAAGTAGACACACTTCAAACCAACTTCTTGCTTGCCGGTGCCCTCTTGCAACCTTGAAACATTATTTCTGATGTCACTACTCCCCCCATCCCCTCCCCAACTTGACCTACAATTTAGGTTCCCACCCCCCTGCTGAATTAGTTTAAACCCACCTGAAGAGCATTGGAATATTTCCCCCAGGATATTGGTATCCCTCTGGTTCAGGTGTAGACCATCCGGTTTGTAAAGGCCCCACCTGCCCCAGAAAGAGCCTAATTATCCAGGAATCTAAAACCCTCCCTCTTGCAACATCCCTGTAGCCATGTGTTCAACTCCTCTCTCTCTATTCCTTGCCTCACTATCACGTGGCACGGGCAACAAACCAGAGATAACAACTGTTTTTTTCTGGCTCTAAGCTTCCACCATAACTCCCTGAATTTCTCCCTTAAATCCCCATCTCTATTCCTACCTATGTCGTCAGTGCCTATGTGGACCATGACTTGGGGCTGCTCCTCTTCCCCCTCAAGGATCCCAAAAACACAGTCTGAGACATCACAAACTCTAGCACCTGGGAGGCAACGCACCAATCACAAGTCTCTCTCATTCCCACAGAACCTTCTCTCTGTCCCCCTAACTATGGAGTCCCCAATGACTAATGCTCTGCTCCTCTTCCCGCTTCCTTTCTGAGCTAGACAGTCTCTGTGCCAGAGACCCGTACCCCATGGCTTACCCCTGGTAAGTCCGCGCCCCTCCTCCACCTCCAAAATGGTATACTTGTTGTTGAGGGGAACAGCCACAGGGGATCCCTGCATTGCCTACTGGTTCCCTTTCCGTCCCCTGATGGTAACCCATCTACCTTTTTCCTGTACCTGAGGTGTGACTATCTCCCTGTAACTCCTCTCAATAACCCCTCCACCACCCGAGTGACCTGATGTCCATCCAGCTCCAGTTCCCTAACATGGCTTTCAAGGAGCCCGGGTTGGGTGCACTTCCTGAAGATGAAGTCAGTGGCGACACTAATGGTGACCCCTACCTCCCACATTCTGCAGGAGGAACATTTAACTGCCCTACCATTCATTCCCACTCTTCTGAATTCCCAGTGAGACTATGGAAAACTAAAAAAAAACTAGTCACCTTACCAATTGGGCACACAGAACCTTTTTTTTTGGTTACAGGAAGAGGATGGGTGGGAGACATGACCAGAGTAGTGTTTCGGGTAAAGCAACCACCCGAATATGTTACCTCATTTACCCAGCAGTCCTGTGTTCACTCCTGCTCAGCGTGCGCTCCACCTATATATCAGTTAAATTTTTATACTTTTAAATTTACCTTCCCATCAAGCCCCTGGTCCTTGCTATTGCTCCTCCCATTTCAAATGCCACCAAGAAAATGAAGACCGCTGAACACATGCCTATGGCGTGTTAGTTTTTATTGGTCGAAGAATTGAGTTTCAGAGCCCCGAGGTCATGCTGCAGCTGTACAAAACTCTGGTGTGGCCACACTTGAAGTACTGCCAATTATAGGTCGGACGTGGAAGGGTGCTGAGGTTTACTAGGATGTTGCCTGTCATGGAGGGAAAATCTTATGAGGAAAGGCTGAGGGACTTGACACTGTTTTCATTAGAAAGAAGGTTGAGAGGTGACTTAATTGAGATATACAAGATACTCAGAGGGCTACATAGGGTGGACAGTGAGAGCCCCTTTCCTTGGATGGCGATGGCTAGCACGAGGGGACATAGCTTCAAATTGAGGGGTGATAGATATAGGACAGATGTCAGAGGTAGTTCCTTTACTCAAGAGTAGTAGGGGCGTGGAACGCACTGCCTGCAACCGTAGTAGACTCGCCAACCTCAAGAGCGTTTAAATGGTCATTGGATAAACATATGGATGGTAATGGAATCATGTAGGTTAGATGAGCTTCCGACTGGTTTCACAGGTTGGCGCAACATCAAGGGCCAAAGGACCTGTACTGTGCTGTAATGTTCCATGTTCTAATCAGCTCATGACACACAAGGCACATCTTGGCTTCAATGGGAATAAGGAAACGGAGATACGAAAGCGGTGATGACTTGCTCCCCCATGTTTCATATCATCTGACAGGCAACAAGTTTAGGAGAAAGTGAGGACTGCAGATGCTGGAGATCAGAGCTGAAAATGTGTTGCTGGAAAAGCGAAGCAGGTCAGGCAGCATCCAAGGAGCAGGAGAATCGACATTTCGGGTATGAAGAGGGGCTCATGCCCGAAACGTCAATTCTCCTGCTCCTTGGATGCTGCCTGACCTGCTGCGCTTTTTCAGGCAACAAGTTTACCCCATCTGACAAAGTGAGCACTGTGTCACTGCGAGTCTCGAGTGTGCTAATCTGACTGCACTTGGAATAGCTCTGTACATTTACTGTCAAATCACAACACCAACAGCATTGAGGGACGATGGTAGTCATGATATGGAGATGCTGGTGTTGGACTGGGGTGTACAAAGTTAAAAATTACACAACACCAGGTTATAGTCCAACAGGTTTAATTGGAAGCACTAGCTTTCGGAGCACTGCTCCTTCATCAGATCCTTCAACCACCTGTTGAAGGAGCAGCATTCCGAATCCATGATTAAGAAAGTGAATGCAATGTTGTCATTTATCTCAAGAGGGTTGGAATATAAAAGCAGAGAAGTGCCACCGAGACTTTATAAAGTTCTGGTTAGGCCCCATTTGGAGTACTGTGTCCAGTTTTGTGCCCCACAGCTCAGGAGAGACATAGCTCAGGAGTGCCGCTCAGTGGGCGGCACGGTGGCACAGTGGCTAGCACTGCTGCCTCACAGCGCCAGAGATTCGGGTTCAATTCCCACCTCAGGCGACTCTCTGTGTGGAGTTTGCACGTTTCCTCCGGGTGCTCCGGTTTCCTCCCACACTCCAAAGATGTGCAGGTCAGGTGAATTGGCCATGCTAAATTGCCCGTTGTTAGGTAAGGGGTAGATGTAGGGGTATGGGTGGGTTGCGCTTCGGCAGGTGCAGTGTGGACTTGTTGGGCCGAAGGGCCTGTTTCCACACTGTAAGTAATCTAATAAAGGGCACTGGAGCGTGTCCAGCGGAGATTCACACGGATAATCCCTAGAATGGTAGGTTTAACATACGAGGAACGGCTGAGGATCCTGGGATTGTACTCATTGGAGTTTAGAAGGTTAAGGGGAGATCTAATAGAAACTTACAAGATAATACATGGCTTGGAAAGGGTGGACGCTAGGAAATTGTTTCCGTTAGGCGAGGAGACTAGGACTCGTAGGCACAGCCTTAAAATTAGAGGGGGTCAATTCAGAACAGAAATGCGGAGACATTTCTTCAGCCAGAGAGTGGTGGGCCTGTGGAATTCATTGCCACAGAGTGCAGTGGAGGCCGGGATGCTAAATGTCTTCAAGGCAGAGATTGATAAATTCTTGATGTCACAAGGAATTAAGGGCTACGGGGAGAATGCGGGTAAGTGGAGTTGAAATGCCCATCAGCCATGATTAAATGGCGGAGTGGACTCGATGGGCCAA
This sequence comes from Chiloscyllium punctatum, assembly GCF_047496795.1. NCBI lineage: Eukaryota > Metazoa > Chordata > Chondrichthyes > Orectolobiformes > Hemiscylliidae > Chiloscyllium > Chiloscyllium punctatum. The sequence continues at coordinate 128,569,119 of NC_092746.1, read as the reverse complement.
ATGGCCTTACTTCCACTCCTATGTCTTATGATCTTAACATGGTGTTGTGAGATTTTTAGCATTAAGGGAAGCTTTGAAGCTGATTATTCATGTGTTGCCACAACCTCTCCCTTAGTTTCCTTTTAACGACAATCTGAAATTTGTTCTGCTCCTTGTCAAGTCACCAATCAGCACACGTCCTTTCCTGTTCAAAGGCTTGTAGTTTGTGCTTTTATCCCCTGACACTGATTTAAGTGTTTTCTAAACAGTCCTGTTGTATTATAAATGTTGTTACAAAATTTACAAATGAAATTATTTATCAGGTACTCTATTATTATTTCTATTTCAAGTTTCTCGGTAACGCTTCTCTCTCTATCGCTCTCTGATCCTGTTTTGACTAAAATTAAAGAGCCCTTTAAAATTCAAATTAAAACTTGTCCAACTATTAAAAGAACTAGATTCTAGAGGGGCCTTCTCTATGAATCCTTTAATTCGATCATGATATTTCTCGGCCCTTTCACTGTCTCCCTCATGCCTGCCTGAGAGCAGTCGTGCTGGAGTAACAATGATGGTCTCTTCCGTTTGCATAGAAACGGATGGTCGAGTCCTTATTTGGCTAATGCATTTGGCACACGGTGCCGCCGATAGCAACCAGGCGGGGAGGTTATTTTCCCAGTCTCCCACCCAACCGGAAATGTTGGCGCTCGACACAATTGCCAATTTGCCAAAATAAAAGGGGTTTCTAAAATTGACCGAAAGGTCACCAGCCGTCTCTTGTTTTTGCTCTGATCGTATTAGCCGACCTGATGCTCATGCGACAGAAAGAGTAAATTAAAACCATCAGTGGCTACACACTGCTGGATAAAACCACAGGTAAAATCAATGATAAAATCCAAAGGCTTGTAGTTCTGAACATAACTCCTCAGTTCTGATGGATGGAATGGTCAGCAAAGACTAAACTGGTTCTTTCCACCAGGAAACAGGCAGACCGAGGAAGGGTCAATCTAATAGAAATATTTTAATTGGTTAGACAAAGGTATTTTTAGATATGCACTTGCAAGGCAAAGGCATTCATAACTATGGACCAAGTGCTGGAAAATGAGACCCTAGCAGTGCACTGATTTCTTTTGCCCAGTGCAGACTTAATAGGCTGAAGGGCCTTTACCTATACTATAGATTTCTATGACGGTATACTTCCACTTGAGTGACACTCCAAAGATAGCATCATAAATATGAACATTTGTACCTACTGGCAGTCCCTGGGTTGTGGACAGATCCCACTCACAAGTCGAATAATACACCAAGTCAGAATACAATGCACGACAATATACAGGAGTCTTTCATATTTACAGGAAACATTAGTATGTCGTTTTTAAAGTTACAAATGCAATCTCATACATGGGTGTAAGTGCAAGTATTCATAAGTTGGCAGTTTGCAATTCAGGGATCCCTCTGTATAAGGGGTGAAGGTAAACATCTTTACCCATAGAATGATAAGAATGTGGACCTTCCTAAGACGGCAGCAGTTGAGGTGAACAATCTACAGTGAAGAGGAAGAGAAGGATGTGCTAATGCAGCGAAAGGAAGTGGGAGGTGACTTGTGTGGAATGTAAACATCAGCACGGACTCACTGGATTTAACGGCTGCAGCTTTTGTGAACCATATGTTGAATTCAGCATCAAGTTCGTGATTATAAACTGTTAACAATCTTCACCGAAACGTCGATTTTCCTGCTCCTCGGATGCTGCCTGAACTGCTGTGCTCTTCCAGCACCACTAATCCAAAATCTGGTTTCCAGCATCTGCAGTCATTGTTTTTACCAACCTTCAGCATCGCCAACACTGAGAGCTGGCAGTCCAGCAAGTTTAAGAAAATTTATTCATGGGTCAAGTGTCACTGGCGAGGCAGCATTTATTGCCCACAGAGTAGTTAAGAGTCAACCACAGTGCTATGGGTCTGGAGTCACATGTAGGTCAGACCAGGTAAGAATGACAGCTTCTTTCTCTGAAGGACATTAGTGAACCAGATGGGGTTTTCTGACAATTGACAATGGATTCATGGTCATCATTGGGCTCTTATTTCCAGATTTGTATTGAATTCAAATTCATGGCATGACATGCGTCTTCTTGATGGTCCAACCAAAATCTTCACAACTGCTCAACCTTGTAATGATCTCCTTCTGACTTTCTCTATCTAATTGGCAACAAATACCAGCAGTTTCTTTTCCCTGGATTCTGCAGGGAAGGGTTGTGGAACTGAACCCTGGGAGTCAATGAATTAATTAGAGAAATTAATTAGATTACACTGGCCTAGAAATTTACCAGGGCTGCCTCTGTTTGTCAGACCGTCTGTTTAAGCCGCTGGAGAAAATATGCAGTTCACTGAAGCTGCTCAGTGTTAGTTCCAGCTTCCAAAACAATGCAACGGGAAGGCTCAGGTACAACAGAACTCTGAAACCCACTGACGTGAAGGTACTGATGTTGGACTGGTGTGATTTTTAACTTTGTCCATCCAACGCCAGGTTACAGTCCAACAGGTTTATTGGGGAGTACTAGCTTTTGGAGCACTGCTCCGGCATCAGGTAGCTAGTAGAGTAGTAATCTAGGCTTGTTCGATATATCGCATCAGTTGTATACCACTATGATCTTTTGCTATAAATTCTGTATCCTATGATCCTACTCCACAGCTACCTGATGAAGGAGCTGCACTCCAAAAGTTAGTGCTTCCAAATGACCTGACATGGGAGTCATGGAGTGAATGGTCTCTCTGAAACACAGATAAGGGTGGGAAGGGAAATATATCTCTGATAGTGGGGTCTGTTTGTAGGTGGCAGAAGATGACGTGGTATATCCGGAGGTTGGTGAGGTGGAAGGCGAGGACCGGAAGGTTTCCTTTGAGGCCTTGGACAGAGGGGAGGGCAGAGGTGTGGGCACATTTTTGCACTTCTTACAATGGTAGGGGAAGGTGCCGGGAGTGGAGGGCGGGATGGTGGAGGGCATAGAGCTGACAAGGGAATCATCGAGGGAATGGTCTCTACCTCCTTTGGGGTCTTGGACAGAGGTGAGGGGTTAGTCCCTTTGGGATCGCTATACTGTCCCCATCAAACACACCCCAGGTCAGAGACAGTGTGGGGTTAAATATAGAGAAAATCTCCCAACACAGTGTCCCCCATCAAATACTCCCAGGACAGGGACAGCACGGGGTTAGACAGAGTAAATCTCCTTCTATACTGAACATATGCAGGAATAGGAAAGCAGTGGAGTATATTTTTCATTCATCCACAGGATGAGGGCGTCGCAGGCTAAGCAATATTTAACACTCATCCCTTATTGCCCAGAGGGCAGTTAAGAGTCAGCTGTGGGTCTGGAGTCACATGTAGGCCAGACCAGGTAAGTTATCTTCCCTAAAGGACATTAGTGAACCAGATGGGTTTTTCTGACAATGCTCATCATTGTTAAGATTTTTATCCCACATCCAGCAAATTGAAATCTACTACAGTGGGATTTGACCTAATTTCTCCAGATTAGCTCAGATTTTTGGGTTATTAATTTAGTAAAAAAAAACCAATATCCTTTCAATAATTTACTGCACGAGTTTAGCCATCAAAAAGTAATAATCCAAAATCAAAAGAAGGAAGAATTTTGAGCAGTGTATTTAGTATTTTCTCTTTATATGGATATAGGTGCTGTAACCATTCGATACTTCTATACAATCTTTTTTATTATGGCATTAAACAGCAGCATTTACAATTTATTTACATTTGAAAGCCCCTTCAGTCACTTGGCAACTTTGGACATTGACTGGTTAAATACAAGAATAAGTGCACTGTGCCTGTCTGATACACACAGCTGCCAATTGTCTATCGACAGTTTTACAATGTCGCATTTTAACAACACGGGGGTGTGCATGCTTTGCAGCATGTCGGGCGTCACTCATTTGCAAAACTGCTGATACCGCTGATACTTAACACGCAGCGGTGCTCTCTTCCACCAACAGTTACCATTTTTGTTTAAAACATTCAGAAGGGCAGCTATGATACTTAAAATGTATAAAATAAAACCAACTCATACCCAAACATGTTCAAACAGGGAAAGGATGCCAAGACCCTTTTGTTGTTGAACAGGGAAGCATTCAGACAATGACACATGTTATTCAATGTCCAGGTCCACTCCTGAATATTAAAGCTGCCGAGGGGTTTCAGAGTGGATTGTACAAGTGATAGGGTGAAGAGGCATCGAAGTGAGGAAGCAAGGGTATGCACACTTCAGTTTAGAAATCAGTCAGTTCATATTTCTCATTCCTCCCATTCCGCCATTCTCATACTATCAGGAAGACTAGAGGGAGGCAGGGGCCAACTCACTCAAGCTGCTAACATTCAGCATTTAAAGCCAGAGGCTGCTCAAAGTGTTTGGACCTCAAGGATCCTTGAAGGCTCTTTCAAAATTACCCTACAAACTCACGATCACTTCCATCGAGAAGATACACGTGAACACCACCCACTGAAAGTTCCCCTCCAAGCCATTCACCATCCTGACATGGAAATATATTGCTAATCCTAAATCCTGGAATTCCCTCCCTAACCATATTGTGGGTCTACCGACAGCATGTGGACCGCGGTAGTTCAAGAAGGCAGCCACCACCACCATCTTAAGGACAACTAAGAATGGGCAATAAATGCTGGCCCAGCCAGCGACACCCACATCCCCTCAATGAATAAAAACACAACACAGAAACAGCAGCTCCCAGACAGACAGCGAATCGTTCCTGCAAGCTGCAATCAACACTCTGAGCAGGTATGAGTCCTACTCCTGATTACTACCCAGTAACAACCCACCTTCCCTCTTCCAGACTGTATCTGCAATTCCTGTGTGGAACTATGATATCCCTCATCCTCAAATAACCATACTATCACTACCCATGTCAGCTCACCGGCATTTATAAAGATCAGGGAAAGACAAAAAAAAAGTCGCTTAAAATTAAACCTCTTCTCAAGGTAAGGGAGACTAAAACAGATCAGTCCAAGAGTTGGGTTGTCAATACTGAAGTGCAAGGAAGACTTTAGCCTCAAGGCTATAGATTCAGGCCAGTAGGCCTGATGGCAGACTCTTGCCCGGTATGAATGCCCATTGCAATTGGTTTCCAGCAGCATTTAGTCCACTTTGTCCCCTGGGTTCAGTACCAGAGTCAGCCTGAGTGACTGCATCAGTTTAAAGAAAGAGGGACGGGAATTTCGAAGACATCTTTCTCAACCCTCAGGATACCAGCAAATGACTAACTTTTAAAGTGTAGTCGTGACTGCAATATAGGAACTGTTACATACGATTAGCACACAGCAAGATCCCACAAACAGCAACAAAGTCACAACTAAATAATGCTTTTGCATTATTCATTAAGAGATAAATATTGGTCAGGGCACTAGGATAATCTCACTGCTTGCCTCTGAATAACTGTCCTGACATCTTTTAGGTTTACCTCCAACAGTGCTGTAGTACCTCAGCAATGCACTAGGGCATTAGCCTCGATTTTTGGAGTCTCGAGTCTCCGCAGCCTCCTGACACTCAGGGAAGTGTGTGCTGGTCAAAGAACAGTGGCTTATATTAATGCACAGAACTGGCTGGGAATTGACTGCAGCAAAGTGAAGCCATCACTACTTTGGTCAAGTTGAATGTGCACTGGCAGAATTTCGTTTCCCATCGTATCCCTATTCTGCTTTCCTTCAGCGTTATTATTGTGGCTTTAGAATCAAATTCCCAGAGTCAGGAATCCACAAGGTGACTGCATCTATTGTCTCCCAAAACAGATGAAACATCAACAATAACTTCCTTCTAAACATCCCCATTCTCAATCCAACTGATGACAGACCAGAGAAGAGTTTTTACATCACGGATCAGGCAACATCCATGAATAATCAAACTCATAAAAGCAGGGAACTGCTCTGATGTCTTTGAGGTCAGAAATAGAACACTGGCACAATCATTTGATAAGACCCAGAAAGCGGAGGCTGAAACCTTGGTCAACACACTGATGCAGTACTGAGGGAGAGCTGCACTGTTGGAGGGTCAGTGCTGAGCAAGCGCTGCACTATAGTTAGGAAGGCAAATGCAATGTTGGCATTCATTTTCAGGGCGAGAATACAAGAGCAGAGATGTACTGCTGAGGGTGTATAAGGCTCTGGTCAGACTGCATTTGGAAGCTTGAGAGCAGTTTTGGACCCTGCATCTAAGGAAGGATGTACTGGCGTTGGAGGGGGTCCAGAGGAGGTTCACAAGAATGATCCCCAGGTTTGTCATATGAGGAGCGGTTGACAACTCTGGGTCTGCTCATAATAGAATTTAGAAGGATGAGGGTATCTTTCGTAGTAGTGGATAGAGTAGACATGGTGAAAATGTTGTTACTAACAGAAAAGACTAGGACCTGAGGGCACAGTGTCAGAATGCAGGGACAATCCTTTTGAACTGAGAAAAGTCGTTTCTTCAGCAAGAGGGTGGTTAACCTGTGAAATTTATTGCCACAGAAGGCTGTGGAGGCCAAGTCATTGAGCCTTTATAAGACAGAGATAGATAGGTTCTTGAAGAAGATCGGTGCAACATCGAGAGCCAAAGAGCCTGTACTGTGCTGTAATTCTCTATGTTCTAAGGCAGGAGAATGGGATACGACTTTATTCCTTGGAACGTAGGAGAATGAGGGGTGATCTTATAGAGGTATATTAAATCATGAACGACATTGCTAAGATGAATGCAGAGGGATGGGGATCTGAAAACCAGAGAACACAGGTTTAAGGTGAGCGGGGAAAGATTTAGGAAGGACCTGAGGGGCAACTTCTTCACACAGAGTTGTGCATATATGGAATGGGCTGCCAGACAAGGTGCAATAGCAACATTTTAAAAACATTTGGATAGGTACATGGATGGGAAGGGTTTAAGTAGGATATGGACCAAATGCGGGCAATTGGAAGTAGCTGAGTGGGCACCAGGGTCAACATGGACCAATTTGGCTGAAGGGTCTGTTTCTATGCTGTATTACTCTTTGACTCCACGGGGTTTGGAAACATTCCAGCCATGATTGAATGATGGAGAGATTCAATGGGCTGAATGGCCTAATTCTGCTCTTACATCTTATGGATTACTGATATGGTCTCTTTTAGGTTTTGAGACCTTATCTGCCCCAGAGCAATTTTGGTGGATGGAATGGACACACAGAAGAGAGAAATGCTGCTGTGATAATTGGGGAAGCCCTGACTTCCTCTGAAAAATGGGCCCTTCCTCTTAAAAAAAAGAGGCTCACCTACGACTACCTGAGCAGGTTGATGCATGCCTCACCTCTGCTTTCTCAGGACTGCACGAGCACGTCAGCTGAGATTGTGGGCCCCAAGACCAACCACACAGCAGTTACATTAATGGCAAGGTTCCACTGCTCTCGCATTGAAACAACCCATCACCAGCACTGGAAAGAAGGAATCAGCGAATTGAGTTTGTCTTCAATGTGAATACGTGAATTACAAGTGAGAGAATGAGAGCACATGGATTATACTCATCTGTCAAAACAGCAATCCTTTTCCCTACATTCCAATTTCTGATCCTTCGTGAAACTATTTTGTAAGCTTCCAAAATATAGTGCATAAAAAAATAAACCTCCTTTCTACCACATCATTGCAGGCTTTACAGTACAAGCTAGAATATTAACTTTTTTTAAAAAACCTTTTTTTTAATACGAATCAAAAATACATCTTCACTTATCAGCAACTGGATTAAAGTGTAAATATACAAAAACAAGGACATTGGAGGCGGGGCAGGGAAGGGTGGAGAGTAGGGACAACACAAAACAGAAATTAACATAATATAACGATATCTCTTTACTCAGAGAAAAGTGATAGTGGTTTCTAAATCTTCCTCCAACAGAACTTGTTATTAGGGCAATAGAGTCTAACTGCTCTTTGTCGCTTTAAGAGGGAGAATCAAGATTAAGAAAATTGCTGTCTGCAATCAATGATCTTGTCCTTAATCAATGATGTTGGGACTTAACAGGAGAAGGATCCCTATGATACACTTCCCTGTGATTGAACCCAGGCTGTTCTCTACTTGCAATAAGAGTTTATCAGGCTAGAAATGCAAACTGGTTAAAATAAAATATTTAAAGATACAGTTTCACTCTCTCATCCTGTGTTCTCTCCTGCAGCAGAAAGCCGTCCCCTGAACAAACAGTCCAGCGTTTGGAGCATGGTTGGGTGGAGGAAAGCAGGGGGAAGGCTCTCCTGCAGTTAGGAGACGGGTGGATCCTTTGTGTGTGACAGGTTGCTGCTTGATAGGAGGGACAGTGGGTCATCATCTGTGGGATCCAGGTTTAAGTTGTCTTCAGGCTGAAAGTACGGAGAATCTCCAAGCTCAAATAAAACCGGGAGGTCCCCTGTATCACTGGTGTTGGTGTCTACCATTAGTAGAGGTGGGGCATTGTACTGGACAACTTGCTTTCCTAAACGAGAGAGGAGACATACAAGTTATTCAATTGTGCAGTGCAACTGAGGATATGAACAGAATGGGATTTGGACATAGGTCACACAATCCACAGATACAAGGTTCACTTTCCAATTGGACTCAGCAGATCTCAGCTGTGGGCTCATTATAGAATTGTTTGTTCTTAAAGCATATCTTTACACACACTTCTTTCTTCTTTGGGAAAAAGCAGGATAGGTCAGCAGGATTCTCCTGGCATGCTGATTATTTGCCCAATCAATAAAGTGATAAGCAGTCCATTTTGGCAAACAAGTCCTGGTGTTGGACATGAAGCCAAGCTTCTGACCGATTGATAGAGATACTGTCACTACGTCACAAGACATTGTGTTGAAATCAGTGCAGCTGGACGAGGGAGAGGGTCATCATTCTGCAAGCAAGCATGTCAGGATTCTAATGCTCAGTTCCTGCTGTAGTGGTAATGATTATGCCACTGGCTTGGACTAGCAATCAGAGAGACAAGTTTAAATTTCACAATGGGAGTTGGTGAACATGAAATACAATTGATGCATATGTAATAAAAAGCTCGTAAATAAGAAATATAAACTGCAGGAGGCCAACCAGCCCCTCATGTTTGTTTTCAGTGAGATCATGGTTAATCTGCTACTCCAACACCATTTTTCTGCACTATTCCCATCTCCCTTGATATAAATGGAACAAGAACAAGGGGGCACAGATTTAAAACAGGTCTGTGAAGGAAATAAACATGATGCAAGAAGAAGCTTTTACACACACCGAATGGTTCAGGTATGGAATACACTGCCTGGGAATGTGGTAAAGATGGGGTCAATCAAGGCATTCCAAAGGACAGTATTTAAATTCAAGTAATGTGCAGAGTTACAAGAAATGAGCTGCAGAATGGCACTAAGTCATGAAGCTTGTTCAGAGAGCTAGTCTAAGCCCAATGGGTTGAGTGGCCTCCTTCTGCACTATAACATTTCTGTGATATCTTTGATACATAGAAATCTATCCGTCTCAGTCTTGAACATGCCGAACAGGTTAGCCTCTACAGCCCTCTTGGGAAGAATTCAAAAGATTCCTCACCAAGTGAAGAGATTCCTTCTAATCTTAATTGTAAGTGGCCTGTCTTTATTCTAAGACTTGTCCGCTGGCTCGCACAGCTCAATCTGCATTCACCCAGTGTCTAGCCTGAATGAATTTTGTATCTTTGAATGAGATCACTTCTCCTTCTTCTAAACCCCATAGAATATAGGCCCAGTCTCTTTAATTTTTCCTCACATGACAATCCTTCTGTTATCTTTAAACAGTTGTATGGAAGAACAGGACTTGTACATAGTTGCAAAGAAAAAGACATTTTATTGAGGCTTTTCATCTTGAACAAATCAGGACAATTCATAAGAGCACCATTTCAAGGGCAAAGCCAATACTTACACTACATGAAAGGAGAACTCTGATTGGGAAAGACATTACCATGGAAAATACAACCATTCAACAGGTACCTGCCAGGCTTGGTTTCCATTTTAAACCAAGCAGGTAGACTCTGATGGGTAAAGGCAATGAACCAGTGAATGGCTGTCACCTGTTGTGTCAAGTTGGTGTAGTGTGCGTATATGTTCTTTCTGTCTGTAATGGACAGGGCCCTCACGTAAAACAGATCATGGCTGGCATTCTACAAGAGTTACACTTGCCTCACCATCCACAAACCTATCAATGTCAAACACAAATCTGCTGAACAATCGAGTTGCCATGAACCTCCGGGGTAGCAATTTCCAAAAGGTTCACAGCCATGAATAAGAGACTCTCTCATCTCAGTTCTAAATGGTTGTGTTCTTCTCCTGAGCATGTTACCCTCGATCTGAACTCCCCAATCAAGGGAAATATTCTCCGAGTTTCTATCCTGTCAAGACCTTTAATGTTCTATGTTTCATTAAGATCACCTTCCAATCAGCTCCAGGCCCATTCTATTTGCTTACGTTGATGTCAAAACAATAATCTCCTTGGAGGGTTGGAAGAGGGGTTACAAAGACATTTTAAGGAGAAAATTGAGAACATAATAGAAAACCAGCACACTTGCCTTTTAGTTAGGCATTTGTGGAGTGGAACAGTAAGTCTATCAATTTATATCTCTATTGCTCTGAATATAAATGGAAATTGGCAAGATCAATGATACAACATTTCTGACTAAATCTGCAATATTTGAAGCTGAGCAGGGAGTTCCATTGGTGAACCTGTAAAGGTTAAAACATAGAACATAGAACAATACAGCACAGAACAGGCCCTTCGGCCCACGATGTTGTGCCGAACTTCTATCCTAGATTAAGCACCCATCCATGTACCTATCCAAATGCCGCTTAAAGGTCGCCAATGATTCTGACTCTACCGCTCCCACGGGCAGGGCATTCCATGCCCCCACCACTCTCTGGGTAAAGAACCCACCCCTGACATCTCCCCTATACCTTCCACCCTTCACCTTAAATTTATGTCCCCTTGTAACACTCTGTTGTACCCGGGGAAAAAGTTTCTGACTGTCAACTCTATCTATTCCTCTGATCATCTTATAAACCTCTATCAAGTCACCCCTCAACCTTCGCCATTCCAACGAGAAAAGGCCAAGAACTCTCAACCTATCCACAAGTTAATGCCACAAGTAATTCACTCACAAAACAGATTCCTGTATTACTGCCTTTTATAGGATTCTGTTGTGCGCTTCGTTTGCCTATGTCCAGAGCTGAAAAATAATTTGGTGGTTGTGAAGTTCTTTCTGAATTCACAGGGATGGATGAGAAAGAAGTCAGATAAGTGCAAATCCTTTCTTCTGCAGAGAACTCACATCCAATGGAAGACATTTTAACTCAGAGCAGACAGCATTTTGGGAAATATCCCCAGGTCTAGGTTTAAAAAAATGTTGCAATCTCCCTTTAAGTTACCTGCATCCAAAGTGCTTGTATCTGTCCCCGAACCTTTCTGATCCTGAGAGCCCATCATAACTTGCATCTGCAAAGTTAATTAGCAGAGAGAGAAAAAAAGGTCAGTAATTTGGGAAAATTAATAAAAAAAAACTAGCTTTATCAAATGTTTACTTCAAAGCAAAGCTCATAACAGAGCCTCCCTTATGTAGGTTAATGCTGGACAAGAGTCATGTGTGACATGAAATATCACTGTTTCTTTCCACTGAGTTAAAAATCACACACCAGCTAATAGTCCAACAGGTTAGTTTGGAAGCACTAGCTTTCAGAGCGCTGCTGATGAAGGAGTAGCGCGCTGAAAGCTAGGTGTTCCAAATAAACTTGCTGGACTTTAAGCTGGTGTTGTGTGATTTTTAACTTTGTACACCCTGTTGAACACCGGCATCGCCAAATCTTTCCACTGATGCTGCCAAATCTATTTAAAACCTTTCATTTTAAATTCTCATTATCCATGATATTGTGCTTTAATTATAATTACTTTCTCTGATGAGAAAGGTCCCACAGTACCGAACTATAGCTTTCATATTGATTGTAAGGGTAAAGTCTGATTCACTTGAGGTCATTACACTAAATATGGTGCTTCTCTGGATCAGAAGTAGAATAGTGAATGAGGATTACTCTACTTACTTCTTCTAGGTTCCCCTCCACATCTGGCAAGTTCAGGTCAATGGCAGACAGTGAGGGGTTAAACAGCTGCAGATGAAAGAAAGCACAGTTAATTTCCAAACTTCTACCAAAACACAGTAAAACAGCTCCCTCTGTTGACTGAACGGATATAGGTACTACATAACAGGCATAGAAATACACAGCTGACCTGTCACCACAAGGATCAGGAGCTTTAACTCCCACTTGACATTACTACAAGGACACGTTACTCAACCGATTTAAAGTCTTTCCAAGTAACAGTGTTCCAGACTTTTCTTTACATATGCTCATGTTTTGTCACCGCTTGATAAATATGCACAGAAATAATTTAATTTTGAAGGAGTGGCAACTGATATTTTCTTTTATTCAATGAGCTGGCATTCATCCCGAACAGCCCTCGACAAAGCAGGGGGAGCCAGCTTCATGAAGGCAACTAAGTGGTTAAAGGTCAAGCTGCAAGTCTGCACTCACGTATCAGCCAGACAGGCTGATTTAATTTCTCACAGGACATGAACAAACCACATGAATTTTTACCGCAGGTTGGTAATTTAATGGTCCTCATTACATAAACCAGGCTTTTATTCCATATTTATATAATTAATTTCAAATTCCAGAGCAGCAGCAGGAGAATTAAATTCCCAGTTCACAACCAAAGCAAACTCACATCTAAAAGCGTGCTGGATTCCATATTGAAAGTCTGTCCTGATAGTAGGTTTTGTAGGTTATCCAAACTCGAATCAATTCTATCCAAGTGATTGGAGAAATCATTTCTGCAGAAGAATAGAAAATGAGAAATAATGCTTTAACTTAGATTGTTTTAAGCTAAGACATTTTCTGTTCCATTACTTTTCCAAAAGAATTCCAGGAAGGCCGGGGACAGAAGTGTAAGGTAGGTGTCTTCTTATTTTTGATTTTTTTTTGTGAAGTGGAGACTGAAACAAGAGACAAGTGTTTTACAAACCAGTGTTTGAAAGAGTGGCTGCAGTTTTGATGGAAAGTAACACAGTACCCATGGCAGACATTGCAAATAACGATTTAAACAATCAGTAAGTGAAGTTCATTTAGCAGAGGGTCTGGAGCCAAGGATGTGTAATGATACAGCTCTTGTTGGCAATAGTAAGCCGACTGATAACTGTCACTCATCCTGCAAACCAATGGCAGAGACCTTTTGCTTGCTAACAGCTGTGTAATTGGTTCTGCAGTGGCTGAGCAGCTTGGAGCTGAAAACAAGTCACAAGAATGACAGAAATAGAGAGAGACAAAAAGAAGTGTGTAGGTCTTCGCCCAACCCAGAAGCTCTGTTCTCCACATTCAAAGTCTCAGTTTGAACCTGAAGTTAGCTAGCTTTCCTGCAGCAGGTGCTGGAAGCCATAACTTCTAAATTGTAAAATCAGAGGCATTTTCCAAGTGTATCAGTAACTTGTTACAACCCAGTGGAAGCATCCGGAGAAAGACATCTGAACAAAGGGTCTGGCCAGTTGAAAACAATTGTCTAATTGGAAGCAGGGAAATAAAGACCACTGAACTGATTTTCCAGTTTTTCTATGTCTTCCAATAATCTATTTTCCCTAACTAAAAACCTATAGAATTGTGGATGCTGGAAATCAAAAACACAAAAATTGCTGTAAAAGCTCAGGAGGTTTGGTTGCATATGGAGCGAAATGTAGTGAACCTCTGAAGAAGGGTCACTGGTCCTGAAATGGTAACTCTGCTTTCTCTCTATGGATAGTGCCAGATTTGTGTGTATGAACGTATGTGTGAACATGTGTGAGAGAGAGAGAAAAATGAGCTTATATAGGGATTTTTTTTGTTAAGTGTTATATGTTAATGGTCTATATCTTGTTTAAAAGCAAAATACTGCAGATCTTGGAAACCTGAAACAAATAGAGAAAATACTGGAGAATTCTGGCAGCATCTCTGGAGAGAGAATCATCAGAATTCCTTAAGGAAGACTCAGAATGTTAACTCTGTTTCTCTTTCCACAGATGGTGCCAGATCTACTGAGTGTCTCCAGCAATTTCTGTGTTTGTTTATATCTGTTTGGCTGTAGCCAGAGTCTAATTATTTGTAATAAAGAATAATTCTTGGTTAGTACAGAAACCTGGCCTGTGATTTCTATCAACCCTAGTCTGTGAAAGTCAGGTAAATTGAGGTATTGTGCATATTATAGACACAAAATCTTTAATATTTGGGGCTCCGGCAATAGTGAGGCTCAATTTACAGCATGGCACCCCAGTGGGGTGAAACAAAAGGCAACTATGATTTTAAAAACACAGTAGTTGTTCCATAAATTTCACCACCTTTTCCACTTTCAGATCTGTAAGTGGTCAAAAGGTGTGGGTGGAAGAGCTGTTCATCAGCCTCAAGCTGCACTTGCTCCTCTTTCAGGAAGCAACCTGGGAAAGGGCTGCATCATCTCTTTATTAGCACGGCTGAGATTGGGAACACAACAAGTGGAGGAAATCAATCTTGTTATACCACAGCTAGATCTCTCAGAATGCAGCACAAGTTAATAAACTGGCAATTTCAAACTGATCTAATGAATGACTTTGCATACAAATATGACCCTTTTTGAGTCAGCATCATGTCAACGGTTGAATTTCACCAGGAGGCCACTATTCATTCAACTTTGGATCTGTCACCTCTTCACAGTATTTGGAGAGAGACCAAGTCACCAATCATTAAGCAAAACAAGAACATAGTCCCTCAATCTGAAAATCACCACTGTAAAGAACAAACACACACCAAGACAGAGAAACACAATGGAAGTTGAGTGAGGGAAAGATAGAGACAGAGGGAGAGAAAGTCAAACACAGAGTAAGACACGTAGCAGAACTCAGAACTGGAGAGGGGCACATACACATGGAGACAAAAACAAATGGATAGAGAAAAACACACAAAAGCAATTTTGACATAGAAAGTTACAAAGGCACATGGAGTTTACATCCACTTCAAGAGTCATGGAGTCCTCCAGCACGGAAAAAGACCCTTCGGTCCAACTCATCTGTGCCAACCAGACATCCCAATCTGACCAAGACTCATTTGCCAGCATTTGGCATCCCTTTAAACGCTTCCTATGCATATACCCACCCATATGCCTTTGAAATACTGTAATTGCATCAGCATTTCACCATCGCCTCTGGCAGCTCGTTCCACAAGTGTCCCACCCTCTGTGTGGAAAAAGTTACAACACAGAACATTACAACGCAGTACAGGCCCTTCAGCCTTCAGTATTGAACTGTCCTTAGAAACCAATCTGAAGCCCATCTAACCTACACCATTCCATTCTCATCCATATGTTTATCCAATGACCATTTAAATACCCTTAAAGTTAGCGAGTCTACTACTGTTACAGGCAGTGCATTCTATGCCCCTACTACTCTGAGTAAAGAAACAACCTTTGACACCTGTCCTATATCTATCACCCCTCAATTTGAAGCTATGTCCCCTCGTGCTAGCCATCGCCATCCAAGGGAAAAGGTTCTCACTGTCCACCAGATCTAACCCTCTGATTATCTTATATGTCTCAATTAAGTCACCTCTCAACCTTCTTCTGATGAGATTAGATTGGATTGAATTCCCTATAGTGCGGAATCAGGCCCTTCGGCCTAACAAGTCCACAGCAACCCTCCAAAGAGCAACCCACCCAGACCCACTCCCCTCCACCTAACACTAGGTGCAATTTAGCATGGCCAATTCACCTAACTTGCACATCTTTGGATTGTGGGAGGAAACCGGAGCACCTGAAGGAAACCCACGCAGACACAGGGAGAATGTGAATAACTCCACACAGACAGTTGCCTGAGGCGGGAATTGAACCCGGGTCCTTTGCACTGTGAGGCAGCAGTGCTAAATACTGAACCCTACAGGTAGTTAGGTAGGTAAATACAATGTTGTCATTCATCTCGAGGGGACTAGAATATAAAAGCAGGGATGTATTTCTGAGGCTTTAAAAGACTCTGGTCAGACCACATTTAGAGTATTGTGAGCAAATTTGGGCCCCATTCCTCAGGAAAGATGCATTGGGCCTGGAGTGGGTTTGGAGGAAGTTCATGAGAATGATGCCAGGAATGAAAGGAACGTTTGAGGATTCTGGGACTTTACTTGAGAGTTTAGAAGGATGACTGGGGATCTGATTGAAATTTTCAGAATACTGAATGGCCTAGACAAAGTGGGCGATGGGAAGATGTTTCCACCGTCAGGAGAGATGAAGACCCGAGGGCACAGCTTTCGAGTAAAGGAAGAGCTTTTCGAACGGAGATAAGGAGAAACATCTTCAGCCAAAGAGTGGTGAATCTATGGAATTCACTGCCACAGAAGGCTGTGGAGGCCAGGTCATTGAGTGTATTTAAAACAGAGATAGACAGGTTCTTGATTGCCAAGGAGATCAAAGGTTACAGCAAGGAAATGGGAAAATGGGGTTAAAAAACCTATCAGCCACAACTGAATGGCAGAGCAGA
Source organism: Chiloscyllium punctatum (assembly GCF_047496795.1). NCBI lineage: Eukaryota > Metazoa > Chordata > Chondrichthyes > Orectolobiformes > Hemiscylliidae > Chiloscyllium > Chiloscyllium punctatum. Next base: position 128,552,601 of record NC_092746.1, on the reverse strand, counting down.
CACGATGGGCAGAATGACATAATTTCTGTTCCAACGTCTTATGGTCTTAAATCTTTCCGCTCTCACCAGAAACCTATGCTCTCTAGTTATGCACTCTCCATACTGGGAAAAAGAGCGTGGCTATTCATCCTATCCCTGTTCCCCATGATTTTAGAAATCTCTATAAGGTCACCCCTCAACCTCCAACACACCAGGAAAAATGCTCCAGCCCATTCAGCCTCTCTCCCTATAGCTCAATCCCAGAGTCCTGGCAACATCCTTGTAAATCATTTCTGCACTCTTTCAAGTTTAACAAATTCCTTGCTATAGAAGGGCGACCAGAATTGTTTGCAGTATTCTCAAAGTGGCCTCACCAATGTCCTGATTACCGCAATATGACATCCCAATTCCTACACTCAACATTCTGACCATTGAAGGCAAGAGTGCCAAAAGCCTTCTTCATCAGCCTGTCTACCTACGACTCCACTTTCAAGGAACTATGCACCTGCAGCCCTAAGTCTCTTTGTTCAGCATCACTCCTCAGGGCTTTTCTATTAACTGTACAAGTCCTGTCCTGGTTTGTCTTACCAAAATGCAACACCTCACATTTCTCTAAATTAAACTCCACTGTCACTCCTCAGTTCATTTCTAAAACATAGAAAAGTACAGCACAGAACAGGCCCTTTGGCCCACAATGTTGTGCCGAGGTTTAATCCTAATGTAAAATATAATAACTTAACCTACGCACCCCTCAACTCACTGCTATCTATGTGCACGTCCAGCAGCCGTTTAAATGTCCCCAGTGACTCTGCTTCCACCAACACAACTGGCAACGCATTCCATGTATTCACAACTCTCTGCATAAAGAACTTTCCTCTGACGTCTCCTTTATACCTTCCTCCTAATATCTTAAAACTATGACTCCTCATACCAGTCAATCCTGCCCTGGGGAAAAGTCTCTGGCTATTGACTCTATCTATTCCACTCACTATCTTGTATACCTTGATCGGGTCTCCTCTCTTCCCCCTTCTCCCCAGAGAAAAAAGTACGAGCTTATTCAACCTTTCTTCATAAGGCAAGCCCTCCAGTCCAGGCAGCATCCTGGTAAACCTTCTTTGCACCCTCTCCAAGGACTCTGTATCTTTCCTATAATAGAAGGGCTTATGCCCAAAACGTCGATTCTCCTTCTCCTTGGATACTGCCTGACCTGCTGCGCTTTTCCAGCAACACATTTTTAAGCTCTTTCCTATAATAGGCGACCAGAACTGGACACAATATTCCAAGTGTGGTCTCACCAGGGACTTGTAGAGCTGCAGCAAAACCTCGCGGCTCTTAAACTCGTTCCCCCTGTTAATGAAAGCCAAAACACCATATGCTTTCATAACAACCCTATCCATTTGGGTGGCAACTTTGAGGGATTTATGTACTTGCACACCCAGATTCCTCTGTTCCTCCACACTGCCAAGAATCCTGTCTTTAACCCTATATTCAGAATTCGAATTCGACCTTCCAAGATGCATCACTTCGCCTTTATCCAGGTTGAACTCCATCTGCCATTTCTCAGCCCAGCTCTGCATCCTGTCTATGTCACGCTGCAACCTGCAGTAGCCTTCTATGATATCGACAACACCTCAAACCTTTGTGTCATCTGCAAAATTACTAACCCACCCCTCAACCTCCTCATCCAAGTCATTTATAAAAACTACAAAGAGCAGAGGCCCAAGAACAGAGCCCTGCGGGACCCCACTCAACACTGACCTCCAGACAGAATACTTTCCATTTACAACCACTCTCTGCCTTCTGTCAGCCAGCCAATTCTGAATTCAGATAGCCAAATCTCCCTGTATCCCATACTTCCTGACTTTATGAATGAGCCTACCATGGGAACCTTATCAAATGCCTTTCTGATCAACGTCTTGGTATAGTCTGAGATAACCATCCTCATTGCCAACTACACCTTCTATTTTGATGTCATCTGCAAAGCTACTAAACATACCTCCTACATTCACGTGCAAATAGTTTATACAAATGACAAAAAGCAATGGATCCAGACCGACCCTTGTGACACACTGCTAGTCACAGCCCTCCAGTCTGAAAGGCAACCCTCGACCATCACCTTCTATCTCCCACCTTTAATCCAATTTTACACCCAATTGGTTAACTCCCCAGATCCCATGTGATTTAACCTGACTAACCACGCTACCATGCAGAACCTTGTCGAACACTTTGCTGAAGTCTATATTAAGACGTCTACTGCTCTCCCCTTATCAATCTTCTTGTTACCTCTTCAAAAAACCATAACAAACCATGCTGCATCTGGATAGGATGCTTTCCATGGTGCATCTATAAAAATGGGTCATTGCGAACCTTAGCCTCCTGAGGAAGTAAAGGCATTGGTGTGGTATCTTGACTGCAGCGTCAACGTGGGTGGACCTGGACAGATCACTGGCGATATTTACTGCTAGGAACTTGGAGCTCTCTACCTCAGCACCAGACAGTGGCATGTCCTCCACTGCCCTTCTTAAAGCGGATGACTAGTTCCTTCACTTTGCTGACATTGAAGGAGATTGTTGTCTTTACATCATGCCACTAAGCTCTCTCGCTCTGTGCTGAACTCTAACTCGTCATTGTTTAACATCTGACTCAGTACAAGCAAACTTGTAAATTGAGGTGGAGCATAATTTAGCCACACAGTCATGTATAAGGTGTACAGGGGCCGAGTACACAGCCTTGCGGGGCACTGGTGTTGAGGATTATTGTGGAGGAGATGTTGACGTTTGTCCTTATTGATTGCGGTCTGGAAGTAAGGAAGTCGAGGATCCAATTACAGAGAGGAAAGCAGAGTCCTAGGTCTCAGAGGTTGAAGACGAGTTTGCATTTTTGCATTCTACAGCTTTGATGCAGGGTAAAATCACAGGCATTTCATCCACGTTGCTGATGTGACTTAATGGATAACTATTTGTTTTTGTTACTTTTTAATTGTGAATCATCGCAACCCAGCAACTTTAGCAGAGGTCTCTTGGTAGGACCTTAGCAATTCTGTTTTTTTTGTAACAACATTGAGCTGTTTTGAAACAATAAACTGCCTACATCAATTAGCGGTTTGAAATTTTTGTTGGACTTAGGGCTTTATTTGGGCCACCTGTTTGGATATTAATATATATTGATAATTTTTAGAAAGCAATGTGAACTTCCAATTAATGAATGAAAGGATGGTATTCCAATATTTTGTGGTTCAAAACGTTGACTATAATGAAAAGACTAAAAGCTGAAGCAATTAAACATTATTATTGTTGACAACTTGCACTTCAAATTACAGAAAGTAATACCTTGCATTTTAACACCAACACAAAAAGACTTGACAGGTAGACACAATACCGGTCCTTTAAGTGGTCGTACCATACCCCCAGAATCAGTCCAAAATGATACTTAATTGGAGACTTCTGCCTTTTTCCTTTATCTATCCAGTTACATTTAGCTTGATAACTGTACTTTGTAATGGGAGCATTACTGCAGATCTTCTTTCTGGTGTGAAAGAAGATTTTAATTTGTTTGAGTTTTTTTTACAAAATTCAAGTTCGTGCTTCCACTCACATTCTGGCAAGTTTATGGGCAGCACGTTGGCTCAGTGGTTAGCACTGCTGCCTCACAGCACCAGCGACCCGGGTTTGATTCCTGCCTCAGGCAACTATCAGTGTGGAGTTTGCATATTCTCCTGATGTCTGTGTGGGTTTCCTCCCACATCCAAAAATGTGCAGGCCAGGTGAATTGGCCATGCTAAACTGCCCATAGTGTTCGGTACATTAGTCAGAGGTAAATATAGGATGGGGGAATGGGTCTGGGTGTGTCGCTCTTTGGTGGGTCGGTGTGGATTTGTTGGGCCGAAGGGCCTGTTTCCATACTTAGGGTATTTAAAATCTGAAACATCGGACCTTTAGACTTCTCCTTAGCTCTGTCAAATCAGCACAATCTCAGGGTTGCGTCCTGAAGGGACCAATCCAGATACAAGTGAAAAATGAGAAGGGGGTCGTCTCCTAGCTGCAAATGGGCTGTGACTAGGGAATATCCTACTTTTTGAATGCAATATTTTCTACAGAAGATAGAAAGCACAGAGAATAGCAGCATGTATCTGTCATTAGGAAAATGCTAAAGTCTATTATAAAGAATGTAATAGCAGAGCAGTTAGATGTACATAACATGATCAAGCTGCATCAGCATGGCTTCATGAAGGGGAAATCATTCCTAACAAATATGTTAAAATTCAGGAAGGAGTTAACAAGCAGGAGAAAGGGGGAAACCAGTTGAAGTAATATATTTGAATTTCCAAAAGGTGTTGATAAGGTATCACATAGCAGGCTACTTAATAAGATAAACACGAAGAGAGGATTGGCTTACTGATAGAAGACAGAATTGGGGTAAAAGGTGGCATTTTTAGGATGGCAATCTTTATCTAGTGGATGGTCACAGGAATCAGAGTTAGGACCATAATTATTCACAATATATATATAAATGGTTTGAATAAGGAAAGTGAACACACTGTCAAGTTATGACATAAAAACAGATGGGAAGACAAGTGGTGAGGATGACTCAAAGAATCTGCAGAGGGATATGGACAATTTAACAAATGAACAAAAACTTTGCAGATGGAATATACTGTCAGAAAATGAGGTCATGCACTTGATCAGGAAGATGAAGAGATAAAATGTTATTTAACGAGATAAAGCCACAGCATAGAGAAATTTGAGGGTCATTGTACAAGAGTAACAAAATGCTCACATTCA